>NC_061508.1:337853568-338033675 GCF_022539505.1 Lolium rigidum
GGCGGTGGTGTCGACGGAGAAGCCTTCCGGGGGCACTTCCCCATCCCGGCGGCGTGCCGGAACAGAGACTCCTGTCCCCCAGATCTTGGCTTCGCGATGGCGGTGGCTCTGGAAGGTTTTCTCTGGTTTCGTCGAACGTGATAGGGTTTTCGCGACGGAGACCTTAAGTAGGCGGAAGGGCAGCCTCGGAGGGGGCCTGGTGGGCCCACACACTAGGGGGCGCGGCCCCCTCTGCGGCCGCGCCGTGGTGTTGTGTGGGGCCCCCGGGGCTTCCTCCGGCGGCTCTCGGGTGTTCCGGAAGCTTCGTCCAAAAATAGGATGCTCGGGCATTGATTTCGTCCGATTCCGAGAATATTTCCTTACTAGGATTTCGGAACCAAAAACAGCGAGAAAACGAGAGCTGGCCCTTCGGCATCTCGTCAATAGGTTAGTTCCGGAAAATGCATCAAAACGATGTAAAGTGTGTATAAAACATGTAAGTATCATCAATAATGTGGCATGGAACATAAGAAATTATCGATACGTCGGAGACGTATCACACGCCAGCAAGTAAATTTCTGGCGCCGTTGCCGGGGAGATCAAGACACGCTGCAAGGGGAGTCTCCACAATCCAATCTCTTTACTTTGTTTTTGTCTTGCTTTATTTTATTTACTACTTTGTTTGCTGCATTATATCAAAACACAAAAAAAAATTTGTTGCTAGTTTTACTTTATTTACTTGTCTTGCACTCTATATCAAAAACACAAAAAAATTAGTTACTTGCATTTACTTTATCTAGTTTGCTTTATTTACTACTGCTAAAATGAGTAATCCTGAAGTTGAAGTTCGTTCGTTTAAGCAACAAGGGGGAGAATGTTTAAAAGATGCTTGGTATAGAATTAGTGATGCCCATAATAGGTGCACTAAGAAACACTCCACCACTATCCTACTCGGGAATTTTTATGTTGGTATCTCTAGCTGGAATAGGTATGTTCTTGATTGTCTCGCAGGAGGTAACTTCCTAGGCGCTCCTGCTTTAGAAGCTAGTTGCATTATTGAGAGTTTATTTGGAATACCACCTGCTAATGAAGTTAAAATTGAAACCTCTCTTGAAGATGTTATGAAAAAATTGGAAACCATAGAGAAAATTTTTCCAAGTGTTGAAACTAAATTGGAAATGTTACTTGATAAAACTGATGAACTTGATAAATCCTTAGGAGGAATTGAAGAAAGAATTAGTGTCCTAGGAACTTGTGTTGTCCATGATAATCAAATCAATAGGATTGGCGAACTTGAAAAAGCTATGGGAACTTTGGTTTCAACTTTTTCTTCTCTTAAGTTTAAGGAGAAGGCTTATGTGGGTAAGGAGCAAAAGTTTATGTATGTTTCTAAAGTGCCTAAACCAAAAAAAATTTTATTATAGGCCTAAAATTGACAAAGCCCTTAGTACCACTGCAGATGGGGGAGCTTATGATATCGATACTTCATCTCTTGATAACACCTGATATACACTTTCTGCGCCTAGCTGAAAGGCGTTAAAGAAAAGCGCTTATGGGAGACAACCCATGTTTTTACTACAGTACTTTTGTTTTATATCTGAGTCTTGGAAGTTGTTTACTACTGTAGCAACCTCTCCTTATCTTAGTTTTGTGCATTGTTGTGCCAAGTAAAGTCTTTGATAGTAAGGTTCATACTAGATTTGGATTCTTGCGCGTAAACAGATTTCTTTGTTGTCACGAATTTCGACCTGCCTCTCTCGTAGGTAGCTCAGAAAAATATGCCAATTTACGTGCGTGATCCTCGGATATGTACGCAACTTTCATTAAATTTGGGCATTTTCATTTGAGCAAGTCTGGTGCCACTTTAAAATTCGTCTTTACGAACTGTTACTGTTTTGACAGATTCTGTCTTTTATTTCGCATTGCCTCTTTTGCTATGTTGGATGAATTTCTTTGATCCATTAATGTCCAGTAGCTTTGTGCAATGTCCAGAAGTGTTAAGAATGATTATGTCACCTCTGAACATGTAAATTTTTATTGTGCACTAACCCTCTAATGAGTTGTTTCGAGTTTGGTGTGGAGGAAGTTTTCAAGGATCAAGAGAGGGAGATGATACAATATGATCAAGGAGAGTGAAAGCTCTAAGCTTGGGGATGCCCCGGTGGTTCACCCCTGCATATTTTAAGAAGACTCAAGCGTCTAAGATTGAGTATGCCCAAGGCATCCCCTTCTTCATCGACAACATTATCAGGTTCCTCCCCTGAAACTATATTTTTATTCCATCACATCTTATGTGCTTTGCTTGGAGCGTCGGTTTGTTTTTGTTTTTGTTTTTGTTTGAATAAAATGGATCCTAGCATTCATTGTGTGGGAGAGAGACACGCTCCGCTGTTGCATATGGACAGATATGTCCTTAGGCTTTACTCATAGTATTCATGGCGAAGGTTGAATCTTCTTCGTTAAATTGTTATATGGTTGGAATTGGGAAATGCTACATGTAGTAATTCTAAAATGTCTTGAATAATTTGATACTTGGCAATTGTTGTGCTCATGTTTAAGCTCTTGCATCATATACTTTGCACCTATTAATGAAGAAATACATAGAGCTTGCTAAAATTTGGTTTGCATATTTGGTCTCTCTAAAGTCTAGATAATTTCTAGTATTGAGTTTTGAACAACAAGGAATACGGTGTAGAGTCTTATAATGTTTACAATATGTCTTTTATGTGAGTTTTGCTGCACCGGTTCATCCTTGTGTTTGTTTCAAATAACCTTGCTAGCCTAAACCTTGTATCGAGAGGGAATACTTCTCATGCATCCAAAATCCTTGAGCCAACCACTATGCCATTTGTGTCCACCATACCTACCTACTACATGGTATTTCTCCGCCATTCCAAAGTAAATTGCTTGAGTGCTACCTTTAAAATTTCCATCATTCGCCTTTGCAATATATAGCTCATGGGACAAAATAGCCTTAAAAACTATTGTGGTATTGAATATGTACTTATGCACTTTATCTCTTATTAAGTTGCTTGTTGTGCGATAACCATGTTCCTAGGGACGCCATCAACTACTTTTTGTTGAATATCATGTGAGTTGCTATGCATGTCCGTCTTGTCGCAAGTAAGGGAGATTTACCACTCATTTAATGGTTAGAGCATGCATATTGTTAGAGAAGAACATTGGGCCGCTAACTAAAGCCATGAATCATGGTGGAAGTTTCAGTTTTGGACATATATCCTCAATCTCATATGAGAACATTAATTGTTGCTACATGCTTATGCATAAAAGAGGAGTCCATTATCTGTTGTCTATGTTGTCCCGGTATGGATGTCTAAGTTGAGAATAATCAAAAGCAAGAAATCCAATGCGAACTTTCTCCTTAGACCTTTGTACGAGGCGGCATAGAGGTACCCCTTTGTGACACTTGGTTAAAACATGTGTATTGCGATGATAATCCCGGTAATCCAAGCTAATTAGGACAAGGTGCGGGCACTATTAGTATACTATGCATGAGGCTTGCAACTTGTAAGATATAATTTACATGATACATATGCTTTATTACTACCGTTGACAAAATTGTTTCATGTTTTCAAAACCAAAGCTCTAGCACAAATATAGCAATCGATGCTTTCCTCTTTGAAGGACCATTCTTTTACTTTTATGTTGAGTCGAGTTCACCTATCTCTCTCCACCTCAAGAAGCAAACACTTGTGTGAACTGTGCATTGATTCCTACATACTTGCATATTGCACTTGTTATATTACTTTACATTGACAATATCCATGAGATATACATGTTATAAGTTGAAAGCAACCGCTGAAACTTAATCTTCTTTTGTGTTGCTTCAATACCATTACTCTGATTTATTGCTTTATGAGTTAACTCTTATGCAAGACTTATTGATGCTTGTCTTGAAGTACTATTCATGAAAAGTCTTTGCTTTATGATTCATTTGTTTACTCATGTCATTACCATTGTTTTGATCGCTGCATTCATTACATATGCTTACAATAGTATGATCAAGTTTATGATGGCATGTCACTCCAGAAATTATCTTTGTTATCGTTTACCTGCTCGGGACGAGCAGGAACTAAGCTTGGGGATGCTGATACGTCTCCGACGTATCGATAATTTCTTATGTTCCATGCCACATTATTGATGATATCTACATGTTTTATACACATTATATGTTGTATTTATGCATTTTCCGGCACTAACCTATTAACGAGATGCCGAAGAGCCAGTTGTTGTTTTCTGTTGTTTTTGGTTTCAGAAATCCTAGTAAGGAAATATTCTCGGAATTGGACGAAATCAACGCCCAGGGGCCTATTTTTGCACGAAGCTTCCAGAAGACGGAGGGGGAAAGGAAGTGGGGCCGCGAGGCGCCGCCACAACAGGGCGGTGCGGCCCAAGTCTTGGCCGCGCGGCCCTGGTGTGTGGGGCCCTCGTGTGGCCCCCCGCGTTGCCCTTCCGCCTACATATAGTCTTCGTCGCGAAACCCCCGCATGCGAGAGCCACGATACGGAAAACCTTCCGGAGACGCCGCCGCCGCCAATACCATCTCGGGGGATTCAGGAGATCGTCTCCGGCACCTCGCCGGAGAGGGGAATCATCTCCCGGAGGACTCTTCACCGCCATGGTCGCCTCCGGAGTGATGAGTGAGTAGTTCACCCCTGGACTATGGGTCCATAGCAGTAGCTAGATGGTCGTATTCTCCTTATGTGCTTCATTGTCGGATCTTGTGAGCGGCCTAACATGATCAAGATCATCTATCTGTAATGCTATATGTTGTGTTTGTCGGGATCCGATGGATAGAGAATACTATGTTATGTTGATTATCAATCTATTACCTATGTGTTGTTTATGATCTTGCATGCTCTCCGTTATTAGTAGAGGCTCTGGCCAAGTTTTTGCTCTTAACTCCAAGAGGGAGTATTTATGCTCGATAGTGGGTTCATGCCTCCATTAAATGCAGGACGGTGACGAAAGTTCTAAGGTTGTGGATGTGCTTGTTGCCACTAGGGATAAAACATTGATGCTATGTCCGAGGATGTAGTTATTGATTACATTACGCACCATACTTAATGCAATTGTCTGTTGTTTACAACTTAATACTTGGAAGGGGTTCGGATGATAACCCGAAGGTGGACTTTTTAGGCATAGATGCATGCTTGGATAGCGGTCTATGTACTTTGTCGTAATGCCCAATTAAATCTCACAATATTCATCATATCATGTATGTGCATTGTCATGCCCTCTCTATTTGTCAATTGCCTGACTGTAATTTGTTCACCCAACATGCTATTTATCTTATGGATGAGACACCTCTAGTGAACTGTGGACCCCGGTCCATTCTTTTACATTAAATACAATCTACTGCAATACTTGTTCTACTGTTTTCTACAAACAATCATCATCCACACTATACATCTAATCCTTTGTTACAGCAAGCCGGTGAGATTGACAACCTCACTGTTTCATTGGGGCAAAGTACTTTGGTTGTGTTGTGCGAGTTCCACGTTGGCGCCGGAATCCTCGGTGTTGCGCCGCACTACATCCCGCCGCCATCAACCTTCAACGTGCTTCTTGGCTCCTACTGGTTCGATAAACCTTGGTTTCTTACTGAGGGAAACTTGCTGCTGTACGCATCACACCTTCCACTTGGGGTTCCCAACGGGCGTGTGCTTTACGCGTCATCATGGGGCGACGAGGCGCCGACACCACAGGGCCGCGCGACCAAGGGTGGGGCCGCGCCGCCCTATGGTGTGGGGCCCTCGTGCCTCCACCAACCCTACCCTTCCGCCTACTTAAAGCCTTCGTCGCGAAAACCCCAGTACCGAGAGCCACGATACGGAAAACCTTCCAGAGACGCCGCCGCCGCCAATCCCATCTCGGGGGATTCGGGAGATCGCCTCCGGCACCCTGCCGGAGAGGGGAATCATCTCCCGGAGGACTCTTCATCACCATGATCGCCTCCGGATTGATGTGTGAGTAGTTCACCCCTGGACTATGGGTCCATAGCAGTAGCTAGATGGTTGTCTTCTCCTCATTGTGCTATCATGTTAGATCTTGTGAGCTGCCTATCATGATCAAGATCATCTATTTGTAATGCTACATGTTGTGTTTGTTGGGATCCGATGAATATGGAATACTATGTCAAGTTGATTATCAATCTATCATATATGTTGTTTATGTTCTTGCATGCTCTCCGTTGCTAGTAGAGGCTCTAGCCAAGTTGATACTTGTAACTCCAAGAGGGAGTATTTATGCTCGATAGTGGGTTCATGCCTCTATTGAATGCAGGACGATGATGAGAAAGTTCTAAGGTTGTGGATGTCTTGTTGCCACTAGGGATAAAACATCAATGCTTTGTCTAAGGATATTTGTGTTGATTACATTACGCACCATACTTAATGCAATTGTCTGTTGTTTGCAACTTAATACTGGAAGGGGTTCGGATGATAACCTGAAGGTGGACTTTTTAGGCATAGATGCATGCTGGATAGCGGTCTATGTACTTTGTCGTAATGCCCTGATTAAATCTCATAGTACTCATCGTGATATATGTATGTGCATTGTTATGCCTTCTTTATTTATCAATTGCCCAAGTGTAATTTGTTCACCCAACATGCTATTTATCTTATGGGAGAGACACCACTAGTGAACTGTGGACCCCGGTCCATTCTTTACATCTGAAATACAATCTACTGCAATACTTGTTCTTTACTGTTCTTCGCAAACAAACATCATCTTCCACACTATACATCTAATCCTTTGTTTACAGACAAGCCGGTGAGATTGACAACCTCACTCGTTACGTTGGGGAAAAGTACTTTGATTGTGTTGTGCAGGTTCCACGTTGGCACCGGAATCCCTGGTGTTGCGCCGCACTACACTCCGCCACAAACAACCTTCACGTGTTCCTTGACTCCTACTGGTTCGATAACCTTGGTTTCTTACTGAGGGAAAACTTGTCGCTGTACGCATCACACCTTCCTCTTGGGGTTCCCAACGGACGTGTGTCTTACAAGCCATCAGCATGCTAGCGTCATTACCCACATGTTGATGCACCCTTGTGCCAAATTTCAGTCCATTTCAAGTTAGCTACATTAAAAAATGGTCAAGAACTGCCCGTTCGGGGTAGACGGGCATAATCTTTCACTACGCACCTCACTGTTGGGAGTGCTTTGGTAGGGAAACAAAAAAAATTCTAGTTTGTTATTTTCCATGGAAAGTGTTAGCCACACATTAACCAATACACAAGGTTTGAAAAGATTTCAACAAATTTTCAATTTTGTATTAAATTTCGAGTGTTTGCTCAAACCTAGGTTGACCTCAGTGTACTAAGAGGTTGTCAAACTTTTTCAAAGTGAAACTTCTGTTCTAGGGTAATGTGGTGACGACAAATCAGACCAACACGTGCTCCCAGTTTTCCCAATACCCTAAGATGTACATGTTTTACAAGTGATGCCTCTTCTTGAGTATAGGAAAAGATTTTTTGAAAATTTTCAAACCAAACTGCCAAGATAGAATGCTAGCATCATTACCCAAATATTGATGCAACCTTGTGCCAAATTTCAGTCCATTTAAAGTTAGCTACATCAAAAAATGGTCAAGAAGTGCCCGTTCGGGGTAGACGGGCTTAATCTTTCACTACGCACCTCACTGTTGGGAGTGCTTTGGTAGGAAACAAAAAAAAATTCTAGTCAATTATTTTCCGTGGAAAGTGTTAGCCACACATTGGCCAATACACAAGGTTTGAAAAGATTTCAACAAATTTTAAATTTTGTATTAAATTTTGAGTGTTTGGTCAAACTTAGGTTGACCTTAGTGTACTAAGAGGTTGTCAAAAAAATTTCAAAGTGAAACTTCTGTTCTAGGGTAATGTGGTGACGCCAAATCAGACCAGCACGTGGTCCCAATTTTCCCAATCCCTAAGATGTACATGCTTCACAAGTGATGCCTCTTCTTGAGTTTAGGGAATGGATTTTTGATAAATTTCAAACCAAACTGCCAAGATAGCATCCTAGCATCATTACCCACATGTCGAAGCACCCTTGTGCCAAATTTTAGTCCATTTCAAGTTAGCTACATCAAAAAATGGTCAAGAACTGCCTGTTCGGGGTAGACGGGCATAATCTTTCACTACGCACCTCACTATTCTGAGTGCTTTGGTAGGGAAACAATTTATTTTTGTAGTTTGCTATTTTCCATGGAAAGTGTTAGCCACACAATGGCCAATACACAAGGTTTGAAAAGATTTCAACAAATTTTCAATTTTGTATGAAATTTTGAGTGTTTTGGTCAAATCTAGGTTGACCTCAGTGTACTAAGAGGTTGTCAAACTTTTTTCAAAGTGAAACTTCTGTTCTAGAATAATGTGGTGACACCAAATCAGACCAGCACGTGCTCCTAATTTTTCCAATATCATAAGAAGTACATGCTTCACAATGATGCCTCTTCTTGACTTTAGGGAATGAATTTTTTAATATTTTTGAAACCAAACTGCCAAGATAGCATGCTAGCATCATTACCGATATGTTGATGCACCCGTGTACCAATTTCAGTCCATTTCAAGTTAGCTACATCAAAAAATGGTCAAGAACTGCCCGTTCGGGGTAGACGGGCATAATCTTTCACTTCGCACCTCACTGTTGGGAGTGCTTTGGTAGGGAAACAAAAAAAAATTCTAGTTTTTTATTTTCCATGGAAAGTGTTAGCCACACATTAGAGAATACACAAGGTTTGAAAAGATTTCAACAAATTTTCAATTTTGTATGAAATTTTGAGTGTTTGGTCAAACCTAGGTTGACCTCAGTGTACTAAGAGGTTGTCAAACCTTTTTCAGAGCGAAACTTTTGTTCTAGGGTAATGTGGTGACGCCAAATCAGACCAGCACGTGCTCCCAATTTTTCCAATACCCTAAGATGTACATGCTTCACAAGTGATGCCTCTTCTTGAGTTTACGGAGCGAATTTTTGAAAAATTTCAAACCAAACTGCCAAGATAGCATGCTAGCATCATTACCCACATGTTGATGCACCCTTGTGCCAAATTTCAGTCCATTTCAAGTTAGCTACATCAAAAAATGGTCAAGAACTGTCTGTTCGGGGTAGACGGGCATAATCTTTCACTATGCACCTCACTGTTCTGAGTGCTTTGGTAGGGAAATAATTTATTTTTGTAGTTTGTTATTTTTCATGGAAAGTGTTAGCCACACATTGGCCAATACACAAGGTTTGAATAGATTTCAACAAATTTTCAATTTTGTATTAAATTTTGAGTGTTTGGTGAAACCTAGGTTGACCTCAGTGTACTAAGAGGTTGTCAAACTTTTTTCAAAGTGAAATTTCTGTTCTAGGGTAATGTGGTGACACCAAATCAGACAAGCACGTGCTCCTAATTTTCCCAATAACCTAAGAAGTACATCTTCACAAGTGATGCCTCTTCTTGACTTTAGGGAATGAATTTTTGAAAATTTTCAAACCAAACTGCCAAGATAGCGTGCTAGCGTCATTACCCACATGTTGATGCACCCTTGTGCCAAATTTCAGTCCATTTCAAGTTAGCTACATCAAAAAATGGTCAAGAACTGCCCGTTCGGGGTAGACGGACATAATCTTTCACTACGCACGTCACCGTTGGGAGTGCTTTGGTAGGGAAACAAAAAAATTCTAGTTTGTTATTTTCCATGGAAAGTGTTAGCCACACATTGGCGAATACACAAGGTTTGAAAAGATTTCAATAAATTTTCAATTTTGTATGAAATTTTGAGTGTTTGGTTAAACCTAGGTTGACCTCAGTGTACTAGGAGGTTGTCAAACCTTTTTCAAAGTAAAACTTCTGTTCTAGGGTAATGTGGTGACGCCAAAATCAGACCAGCACGTGCTCGCAATTTTCCCAATACCCTAATATGTACATGCCAAACAAGTGATGCCTCTTCTTTAGTTTAGGGAATGAATTTTTGAAAAGTTTCGAACCTAACTGCCAAGATAGCATGCTAGCATCATTACCCACATGTTGATGCACCCTTGTACCAAATTTCAGTCCATTTCAAGTTAGTTACATCAAAAAATGGTCAAGAACTGCCTTTTCGGGGTAGACGGGCATAATCTTTCACTACGCACCTCACTGTTCTGAGTGCTTTGGTAGGGAAACAATTTATTTTTGTAGTTTTTTATTTTCCATGGAAAGTGTTAGCCACACATTGGCCAATACACAAGGTTTGAAAAGATTTCAACAAATTTTCAATTTTGTATGAAATTTTGAGTGTTTGGTCAAACCTAGGTTGATCTCAGTGTACTAAGAGGTTGTCAAACTTTTTTCAAAGTGAAACTTCTGTTTTAGGGTAATGTGGTGACACCAAATTAGACCAGCACGTGCTCCTAATTTTCCCAATACCCTAAGAAGTACATGCTTCACAAGTGATGCCTCTTCTTGACTTTAGCAAATGAATTTTTGAAAATTTTCAAACCAAACTGCCAAGATAGCATGCTAGCGTCATTACCCACATGTTGATGCACCCTTGTGCCAAATTTCAGTCCACTTCAAGTTAGCTACATCAAAAAATGGTCAAGAACTGCCCGTTCGGGGTAGATGGGCATAATCTTTCACTACGCACCTCACTGTTGGGAGTGCTTTGGTAGGGAAACAAAAAAAAATCTAGTTTGTTATTTTTCATGGAAAGTGTTAGCCACACATTGGCGAATACACAAGGTTTGAAAAGATTTCAACAAATTTTCAATTTTGTATTAAATTTTGAGTGTTTGGTGAAACCTAGGTTGACCTCAGTGTACTAAGACGTTGTCAAACTTTTTTCAAAGTAAAACTTTTGTTCTAGGATAATGTGGTGATGCCAAATCAGACCAGCACGTGGTCCCAATTTTCCCAATACCCTAAGATGTTCATGCTTCACAAGTGATGCCTCTTCTTGAGTTTAGGGAATGAATTTTTGAAAAATTTCAAACCAAAATGCCGAGATAGCATGCTAACGTCATTACCCACATGTTGATGCACCCTTGTGCCAAATTTCAGTCCATTTCAAGTTAGCTACATCAAAAAATGGTCAAGAACTACCCGTTCTGGTAGACGGGCATAATCTTTCACTACGCACCTCACTGTTGGGAGTGCTTTGGTAGGGAAACAAAAAAAATTATAGTTTGTTATTTTTCATGGAATGTGTTAGCCACACATTGGCGAATACACATGGTTTGAAAAGATTTCAGCAAATTTTCAATTTTGTATGAAATTTTGAGTGTTTGGTCAAACCTAGGTTGACCTCAGTGTACTAAGAGGTTGTCAAACCTTTTTCAAAGTGAAACTTCTGTTGTAGGGTAATATGGTGACGCCAAATCAGACCAGCACGTGCTCCCAATTTTTTCAATACCCTAAGATGTACATGCTTCACAAGTGATGGCTCTTCTTGAGTTTAGGAAATGAATTTTTAAAAAATTTCAAACCAAACTGCCAACATAGCATGCTAGCGTCATTACCCACATGTTGATGCACCCTTGTGCTAAATTTCAGTCCATTTCAAGTTAGCTACATCAAAAAATGGTCAAGAACTGCCCGTTCGGGTTAGACGGGCATAATCTTTCACTACGCACCTCACTGTTGGGAGTGCTTTGGTAGGGAAACAATTTTTTCTAGTTTGTTATTTTCCATGGAAAGTGTTAGCCACACATTGGCCAATACACAATATTTGAAAAGATTTCAACAAATTTTCAATTTTGTATAAAATTTTGTGTGTTTGGTCAAACCTAGGTTGACATCAGTGTACTTCAACAAATATTTGCAGGTTTATAGAAAACATGTGTTTGCAAAAAAAAAAACATTTGAATAGTTTTGAGACTTCAATACCATTTTTGAGTTTTCTTTCAAGCTAAGAGCTTCCTCGAGATTGGGCTTCAAATCGTCACACTTATATAAACGATTGCAATTTTCTTTTTGGTTGTATTTTAAAAGATATCTAGGAAGGATGGTTTTTGTACTCGCTCGGTCTTGAAAAATAAGTAACTCGGATTAGTTTAGGTTCACATGCATCTAGATGCGCTGATGCGTTTTAGTGTTTTAAATCTAGATAAATCCGAGTCACTTATATTGGGATGGAAGGAGTAGTTTTTTTTATAGTTTCACACATTAATTGCTTCCAATAAAATTTATCTTTTCGCAGATTGTAATAAAAAATGCACATAGGGAAATTGACTTATCTTTACCGACAAAAAAACACACCGAGGAGCTTTCTGTTACCTGCATTGAACCGGTCAAAACCGTGCACAGAGAGAAGCCGGCAAGAAGCTAGAGCGCCCTGGACTTTGCGGCTGCTTTTGAACTGGACACATTACGGCGCTAGGCCTGTTGAAATTCGTGGTCGTCGATATGACACCGCGACGGCGCGCGGACGATGTCTATCTATTTTCAGCTTTTCTCCTTCTTTCCGTGAGATAAACATCTTTTTTCGTTTCGTAAATACTCCGGCCGCGTTAGTGCTTTACATTACTGCACGGAGGGAGTAGAAGCCAATTAGTTTCAGACCATGGACCAAGAAAGAACGTTCCATGTACCACCCGCCCTTGATCAGTGATCAGTGATCACTTGATTCAGAAAGGCCAAAATTAAGAAGCTCTGCGGCCGCGTACGTGATCGATTGACACATCCGTCCAGCGCCTGGTAAAAGAGGAAGGCATCGAATCGCCGCACCGTAGCCATGATGCCACGCTGCCGAGTGCTGATCCATTCGGCTACGCTCGCCGGAACGCCCATGGGGGCATCTCCAGCGGCGCGAAGCAAACGAACGCTGAGCGATCGTTTGTGTCCGCCATGACCGAAAATACGTCGTGCACCCTCTCCAGCGGCGCGACGCAAAGTGACCGGGCCGTCCGCAGAGACGCAAACCTGGCCAAATATGCGCCAGGTTTGCGTCTCGGCGGACGCTACGCGGACGCGCAAAGTAACCGCTTGGTCCTGGCACGGGCCCGCCTGGCAGCGTCACAACTGCTTCGTCTTCGGCGGCATATATTACTTGCGGGCGGCGCGCCGCAGCCTTTGCAGGGCCGCGTTAATGGTGTGCCTCGGCTTCCGCGAGCGTGCGCAGCTAGTAGACGTGCGCAGCTAGCAGACGCAGCGTCGATGCGTCTTCTCCGCCGCGATCGGCGCCGAGGCGTCGCTCGGTAGTCCGCGGCTGCCCCGCGTGCCGCGCGTAGTAATGGCGATGCCCCGCGTGGCGCGGCCGTCGCCCGCCTCCGACCTATATAAACAGGGCGCCGAGCATCTCATCTCCTCCGCACTAAACCCTAGCCGCCGCCGGCCGTAGCGCCACTCGGTAGATCCACCATGAGCGCCGCCGGGCGCGGCCAGCCGTCGCGCCTCCACCTCCACCTTCACCTCCCACTCCACCTCCCCGGCCTCGAGCTCCGACGACGGGTTCGACTCCGACGACGGCACCGACCTCCTCCACGCCGGCCGGGGACGCCGCGGACCCGGGCCGGGCGGAGAAGGAAGCGAGAGGAGGAGCGGGCGGCCCATGCGGCTATTGACGCCGAGCCGGAACAGCGCGAGCCGGCGGCCGCCGGCTGCGGCCGAGGACTCGACTCGGAGATTTCATGGTCATCCGATGACCCCGATGCGCCGACGCCGGAGGAGAAGGCGGCGGAGCGAGCGGGCCCCTCGTCGAGTCTTTCGAGACGCTCAAAGACGAGGCCGCCAACGTGAGGCCGGGAGCGAGCACCGCAAGAGGACGCGGCGGCGCACCGAGCCATAGCGGCCGCGCGGGGAGGCGGCGGAGAAGCGTGGCCACGGAGCGACGCAACGACGGTGCCGGCCCGTCAGGAACCAAGTAGTCTAGGTCTTGTATAGTTTTTATGTACTTTCTATGTTTGGTTTTCATATGAATCAATCGCTCGTGGTAAAAAACCAAAGGAATTGTATGAAGATCAAACTATGTTGCAATTCAAAAATGGGTCGCCCCGGTGGGAGCACACCCAAACGCAAATGGACGCGCGGTCAAAATATGTCCGTTGGGCGACGCAAACGGACGCTACCGACCACTTTTGGGCGTCCGAAATGCGTCGCGCTGCTGGAGATGCCCTGATGCCCTCCCTCCAACCTGTCGTCCGCTCCTGAGCTCAGCGCCGGCCAAACTGTCGCATGCAGGCACCGCCTCCTGGCCGAACCCCAGCGGTCCAGAGCCTGCCATCAGAGGACGTACGTCCCTTTCCCGACTTGGACGGCTACAGTTCTCTGCCCACAACGCGCCGGAAACTTGGCCATCCAAGTGCCAGAGACGGGGAGGATGTGATGGGTGCATATGGGGCAGTGTGCGCTAGTGTAATGTGCTTGTTCAGATAATGCACGCAGGCCGTTACAAACCAGAGAATATTAAGAAATCTCGAGTGGCCAAACAATGGCTATTGTTTGGCTTGATCCATGCAGATAGGAGAACATTAGAACATGCAAAATCTACCAGAGCGACCCGACGTAAACGGATTGAGCTTTCCGTGATGATCCAAATGCCTCGCTTGGCTTTGAATGCATATGGGGCAGTGTGATGGGTGCATATGGGGCAGTGTGCGCTAGTGTAATGTGCTTGTTCAGATAATGCACGCAGGCCGTTACAAACCAGAGAATATTAAGAAATCTCGAGTGGCCAAACAATGGCTATTGTTTGGCTTGATCCATGCAGATAGGAGAACATTAGAACATGCAAAATCTACCAGAGCGACCCGACGTAAACGGATTGAGCTTTCCGTGATGATCCAAATGCCTCGCTTGGCTTTGAATGCGTAGCCGCGGACAGCAGCCGTTTTGCTCACATCCTCCTTTTCTACCCCCGAGGACTGCCCATCAGTGACACACGCAAGCCATTCTCTACCTAAATAGCACCACATGATGCGCACTACGGGAAAACAGGGACTGCCGTGCAGCAAATCATTATCGTGAGTCCACGCACGGCAAAAATTTATTTACTGTGCGCACCAAGTAGAACTTACGGTAAAGAAAATGTGCATGGCAATATCTGAGCGGAGCGCATGGCAAAGAAACCATGCATGGCAAAGTGTGAAGACAGCGCATGGCAAGAAACTATCACGGCAATCACCCAATACGCTGCACGGCAAAAAATCACTGCACAACAAAGGCTTTGGGCATTGCCGTGCTTCACCCTTTGCCGTGCGTGCAGCTTGGATGGTGACATTTCCTCTATTTTTCTTTATATTTTATTTCATGTAATACTTATATTTTTTTAATTAGTTTTACTTTTTGATGACTATTTATTAGTGTTACTTAAGACAATGTGCAATACAAAAGTACTCTCCATCTTTATCCCCCCACATATATCAGAGTTTCGGAGCAATATGCGCTTCGGAAAATGTGCTAAGTGTTATCGCGCAAATGTGAGGAAGGTCACACCGGAGTGCTATTTTTGCACAATTACACCTTTCACCACAGTTTCACACATGTGAGGAAGGTCCACATACAAGATTTGGTGGGATTTCGGTGCTCCGGCGGTCGTCCCCCCCCCCCCCCAAAAAAAACAACGGTATGTGTGCCCCGACGGGTCTACCCTGAAGAATTCTCCGCACGAGGTTCCACCAATGTACTTTTTCATTGTTCTAGGTTTGTTTAGAACATATACATATGGAAAACCAAGCTTGGGACCCTTTGGCACATGGTAGCCTTCGACAAAGTCTTTGCCGTGCGTTTGGAGCTACGGCGCACGGCAAAGAGCTGGTGACGGCAGATGCGCGGCGCACGGCAAAGGTGCCGACGCACGGCAATGCTGCGTGCACGGCAATGCCACGGCGCACGGAAATGCCGCGGCGCACGGCAAAGTATCCTGCCGCACGGCAATGCACGCTCGTTCGGCAACGATCTGGACGCGCGGCAAAGTCTTTGTTGCACGGCAAAGCCTTTGCCGTGCAACATAGGCGAGCCGCACGGCAAAGGTCTCGTTACCGTCGGAATCATTGCCGTGTGATCTTTGCAGTGTGGTATCGCACGGCAAAAATTTTGTCGTGCATATGGAGCTCTTTGCCGTGCAAATCGTCGCACGGTAACGAGCTGTTTTCCCATAGTGACGCCACCTGTCCTACCCTGTCGTTGTTGCCATTACCGCCGCTGCTCGTCGGAGGCCAGGGCTGCTCTACACGTCATTGCGAGTATATGCCGGCAACAAGGCAAGTCCTAGTTTGCTTTTCCGGCGAGTCGGAACCGGCCACCAGCTGCGACGCCCACACCCTGTTATGACATTTGCACGGTCGAGTATGAGGTCAAAAAATGAGTCGGGCCGTTGCCTCTGCTCTACTATCTTGGCCAAACCGCCGATTTCACGGATCAACTCTGTTGACGTGTATAAAGTAGATTGCCTAGCCCTTTCTATCAGTTGGGACTTTTGGTTCAAGTGGCTAGTGCATGAAGCTTAACATGGTATCAGAGCCCCAGGTCTTGAGTTCAAATCCTGACTTTCACAATTTATTCTAAAAAATCCTCGCAGCCTCTCCTGGCGTGTGGTTCCGGCCTTCCGCTGCCGCTTTGCCTCTCTACACGTTTTGACTTGTCTTCTCGTCTACCCATCACACGTGAGAGGGGGTGTTGACGTGTATAAAGTAGATTGCCTAAATCCAACACCGGTATTTTTGATGTTCGAAATAGACCGAGCAATTGAAGATTGCCGAATCAGTGTGTCGGGAGCTGGCAAGATGACAAACAACAACTTGATCGATGAACGGCCTTGGTTCCGGTGCAGTGCGCACCACGTACGACGCGTCAACGCGCACAGTGCACCTGCTACTGGCCTCTGTGCGTGCGCTGCTGCTCGTGTCGTTTGAATGGATACACGTAGGACGTTGGATGGTGACGGATCAGATCGTCTGGCATGCATGTGTAGGTGTGGCGCCACATCCGTGACGGGCCACACGCGAGAACATGTCAGCCGACTATAATCGTGAGAAAGACCTGCTCCTACTTCGTCTGTCGATCCGAAAATAATAATGCAGGAAGTAATTTTTATCATACCTATGTTGCGTCCTCTAAAACATTCTCGGAAGATTTTTAGGACGCGTCGGACATTTTTTTTGTTCCCAACCGCACGCCCTAAAACTTTTTTCCGTCCGGTCCGGCATCATGAGCCCATCCCCGGTCCACAGAGAACAATCCAGGCATGCCGGACACAATAAAAAGCGAGGCGAGAAGTGGTGGGCCCGACCCATCAGCGACACATAAAAATTTTACCCACATCCCGCCACATCGCGCCCCTCCCGCCACAACCCGCCCTCAAAATTCGTGGAGAGAGGTCGGCCACAAGAAGCAAGCTAGCAGCACTTAGGCACCTACGGGACCAGAAGACATTGACCCAACCAGTAGCCCAAATACCGCCAAGAGTGCCTCCGAATCACTCTCAAAATGATGCCTCGAGGGAGGTCACGACCTCCAGATATGTCGTTGTCATGCAACCCGGCATGCTGAATCTGGGTTATCACCCCAGAATGATGGGAAGAGGGGCGGAGGGACTCCATGACAATGCCACCCTTGAGCAACGGTGTTGCCTGTACTGACAAAGTCGGGCAAGACTTTCGTCCGAAGACCCATAACCAGCACCTCAGCTTGACTATCTGTAATAACCCACAACATAGGAACATCGAATGGTAGATTTAGAAATGGGATGTGCATTTCATCGCATAACGAGGGAAATTTTCGCGCCTTATTGCAACTAAACCTAAGAGGGATCGAGCTTCTCTCTCACTTGCAATTAGGGTTAGGCAATGTGAGTTGTGGAAAATTCGACATGATCTCTTTTGTATCTTGTTGATTTCGGAGTTGATTTGATTGGACAAGTCATATTGAATTTAAAAACCTAAAGAGTAAAGGATAAGCAATATTGAAAATGAAATATGAATTCATAATTCAAATGACTTTGAATTTCAAATTGAAATATAAATATACAAATCATTTATAAGTAAATTGTACAAATACAAATGAGCTCATAAGTAAACCTTGAGCTTTATTGATAATCATACACACATACAATGTCTTTACAATATTCCTTACTACAAGAATTGAATGAATAAGTAAATAAAATAAAAATAAGATTACAATACTTAATTCTAGACTAAATATTGAAACTAATGTCTTGGAAGGATTGATCTTGTGGTCATATTCACCTTCAAAACCTGCAAAAATAGAAAGAATAGATGTACAGGGGGTTAGTGAAACAAGTCAGTGACTAGCCAGGGATGAACCAAGTGTCAATGACACTTATGTTTGTCAAAACCAGTGAACCAAGTGTCAATGACACTTGTGCTTGTCCAAAATTGGGACAACATAGAATAGTATCAACAACAGACCAAACCTGGGCAAGGACAGTGGCCCAAGTTTCACCAAAGAAGCTCACAACACATGTAGGAGCTGTGCAGCAACAGCACAACACCCACAGGTGAGTCACCGGACCAAGCAGGGATGTGTGCCACAGCCAGAGAGAAAGCATCGTAGTGATAAATAGGATAGAAACCCTAGAAACCAAGCATCAGTCAACAGATAACCATTCAGCAAGCCACAGCCAAGAACATCAAGTGTTCATCACCTGTTCTTGCTCAAGAACAGCACCAACCATCACAGAAACCAACCATTCATCCAAAACCACCAATCAAACAACCAGAAACTATGGAGACCTAAGGAGGAGATCAACCAGAAGTTAGGAGGAGAAGGGCTGTGAACATAAAACCATCCAGAAGCACTGCATCAACCAAATATTTCTTTATAGGAGCTGGAACAAGGTATACCAAGTTCCTGGAGAGGATCCAGTGGATCCAATCCATTATTTATGCATGACACAGTTCATGGGATTGAGCAGATGCTCAAGGGGTGATCATCACTTGGTATAACCAAGGATCACTGGCAGAAACAGAGGGAGCCATAGCACCTAAACCATCTAGATACAATTTATGTGCATATAAACCTATAACACATGCACATATGTGCACACAAGCAAGCACACATGCACAGATAGCACCAGTAGATGATTTACTAGTAATAAAAGCTACCAAGAACCACCCAGTGAAACCCTAGACAATTAAACCATCAGAAACCCTAGAATTTCTTCACAGGCAAGCATAATGGCTTTCATATGAACTATGATTCCCTATTATGCAAGCAAAGATGAGTAGCCAACAAGATCTAGCCAACTGCAACTGTGTGAGCAACCAGTCAGTAGCAAGGCTACTGAGGTCACAACAAACACAAATCCATCTATTTACCAAAAGCAAATAAGACATCACTATCCAGTAATGGATTCAGACTTTATTCATTTCCAAACTATCCATGGAAATATCAAATCATGCATAGCAAGACACTTAAGCATCACTGCATAAGCAGTTCATCAGTAATCCATTCATCCAGAAAGGAATACATAACAAATCCATAGATGAATAATGTCAAGGCATCACTGTAAAGCAACATCAACACATACTCAGATGCATAAGCATCATTAGCATGCATCAGTAACTACAACAGCTAGCAATTCATCCATTTAGCAAAGGAAATTCACTAGTAACCAGTCACAAGCAATTAATTGATCAAATGGATTAATTAGATCAAGCCAAGCATAGCAGAGCATCAGAGACAAGCAGTAATCCAAGAAGTGGATCAACTGAAGCTACACAGAGCATAGGTGAGCATCACTGACACCACAAGTGTCAGTGAAGCAAACATAAGCCAATAGCAATTCAATGAGCATATGAACAAGCCAGTAAGCATATGAACAAGACCATTAGTCATTTACACAAGCACCAGTGACCATTTGCATAGCATATATGCATGAATCAATGGATTGAGCACAACACAGAAAGCCAGTAGGCATAGGAATGGCATCGGTAGGATTAGGGTAGAGCATAGCATGCGCAGCAGCACCACAGCACAGGCAAGCAAGAACAGCAGCAGAGCAACACGGTAGCACAGCAGCAGCATACGCAGTAGAGCCAGATGCATAAATCGAGAAGAGATAGGTGGAGTAGAGGAGGTAGAAGGAGCAAAGGGGATTACCTGGTGAATGGTGAAGTGGCGGCCATGGCAGCACGGTGGCACGGCCAACCACGGCGACGCCAGACCATGGCCAAGCCATGCCAAGTCACGCACAGCACCGGAGAGGGCGGTGAGCATCCATGGTTGGCGAGGAACCCTACATTGCCGGAGATCGCCACCAGTTCATCGGCGACCGTGAGCAGCACATACGCGCTCGAGTTTGCGAGGACGCAGACGATGAATCAGACGGATGAATCGACGCACCGTCACGCGCTGGTTCATCTGCGCATCACGGCGAGCCCTAGCTTGGTCGGAGATGGCCGGAGCAGGCGGCGACCATGGTGGCGGCGACGTCGCCACCGAATCGCCTTAGGGTTAGGGTTTCGCGAGTGGGGAGAGAATGAGAGAGAGAGTGAGGTGGGCTGACCTGGTTCGGTTCCACCGAACCATTTTGGATTGGCTCGGTGGGCCATCCAAATGGGCCAAAATGGTGGGCTGGCCCAATAGAGCAGGGGTGTTTTTGTCTTTTGTTTTTACAAATAACTTGTGAATTCTACCAAATAAAAATAAATGGAAAATACCTCTAAAAATTCAAGAAAAATAGGATTAATGAATCATAAATTAATCTTAACAAGAATAAAATAAGAAATGAGAAATTTTATACAATTTCAAATTTTGAAATTTTTGAATTCAAATTTAAATTCTAAATTTTAAATTACAATTTTCCTTGGATTTAAAAATCAAGAAAAATTCAAAATGAATTCAAATAATTATTATTAAAATAATTTCAAAGGGAATTCTATTATTCATGATTAACTCCCAAATATGGGAAACCCTAATTTTCAAATTCTTTATTTGAAAGTAATATTTTCCAAAGGAAAGTATCAACTATATTTTATTATTTTCTTATTAGAAAAGCAAACCATGATAAAGTACTTAAATATTTATAAAGTACCGCCAAAGGCACCAATCCTTAACTCAACCCTAAATCTGTAATAACCTTGTCGGGATAAGGGTTCTAACATGAAATAATACATCTATACATGCATCATTTGGATCTTATAACATTGTCTTTACCGGACAATGATGCTCCTTTATAGAACCCGAGGTTCAGGTTCAATCCAACACTTCGAACTGCATTATCTCGCAGTCACCAGGCAAGTTCACTCTTGCTCATGTCACCTTGATTATTTTTTATCAATTTACCGCAGAAGTACTATACTTATCATTCCTGCATTGAAAAGCAAAATGTTACTTTTCCAATTATGAATATGACTGTGTGGTGGGCAATGGAACCATGGTATGTGTTGATATGGTGGAGGTTCCATTGCAAGGGTTCTATTAATCTAGGACTAATCACAAATGTTGTCTAGTGATTCTTGCACCGTACAATTCGCGTTAACCATAAGATCTATAATAGCTCTGGGAAGTCAGCTGTATCTTTTCCCTCTTGCATATCAACGGACCTGGTGGAGCATGGCTGGGTGTTGGGATAACACTGCAGTAGGTTGGGAAATCCTTTAAAATCCCCATCCGTGTGGATGAGAGGCTCTATCGTCTATGAGGGATTGTTCGATGTACATCGGGGGTAAAGCCGTATGATCGGGAGATATCTACCGGGGATGTACGGATGGAAAAAAGGGTGGGTATGCAAGGTCGCGGAGAAGGCAGTGATTGGCTTGGATCTTACACCTGGCCCCACACCAAGGAAGTGTGGACGAGAAACGCGTCTCGGTTGGTATCAAGGATAAGTTCTCTTATGGGAAAAGTAACGCACCGCTGCAGAGGGTATCAAACTGTGACAGTCACTCCTTGTTCCGGGAAGGGAACTACGAACGCGGCAGGAAAAAAACTCCATGAAGTTCTGTTCAACCTGTGAAGACTGGCAGGCATAGTTTTCTGAATAAAATAAACCTTTTGAAGAAATGTTTGCGAAACAAGCATTGACTGGAGATTTCCTGATCAATGGTCGTAGCTAGTGCATCAAACACATTTTTCCTTTTGAGCTTGTTGAGTACCTCTGTACTCACTTTCTTTCGACACCCTTGCTAGACTGTGATAATGAAGTGGAGGCCACTGACAGAGCACCGGAAGGCGACTACGAGCTGGTCTATGAAGAACCTGATCTGTCCGGAGGAGTGGAAGGCGTGGACTATGGGATAGTCTACGGGTCCGACAACAATGAGGCGGAGGAGTAGTATCATACCCTAGTGTTATAGAGTCAAGCAGCGTAGAAACTTACCTAAATAAGTTGCTGAGCTCAGTTTACTATTTATGTTGGTTTGTAATGAACTTAAGTAGTACCTTAGGGTGTTCTCATCGGACCTGTGAGAATACCAACTTGTTAAGTCTGTGATTGTAATGTAATCTCGAGTGTTATGACCTGCAATGTTTCTGTTGTACCACTCTGAGGGATGTGATATTTGTGAAGAAGTCCCTTCATGAAGATCATATCAACGACTTGTATACTACAATATGCAGTAGTATGCTGGGTCACCGCACTATCGCGGGCCAAGGCGTATTTGCCTGGTCTTGACTTAGCCCCTATGTACATCGGGCTTATCTGCTCGATCGCACTGGATTCACTAAGCATGTGGCGAATATTTAGAGCTGAAGGGAATACTAAAAGTAATTTTATGTTTGTCAATACTACCATTGATCTATCAGTTCTATATATACTCACATGATAAAAGTGGCCCGACGGGATAGATCGGTGGGATTCCTTTTTTTTTTAATGAGGATCGAGTCCAAAGGACCTAGAAGCTGCTAACACTTATGGTGGTGAGGTTATAATTTGCATAAAGGTCCTAAAAGAAAGGTAAAAAATACAACCAGGACCTGCTCTTTTACAGGAAGGATCGCTAAAAGATTCCGGTAAAAGCAATCGAGCGCTTGGGCCCTTCTCCACTACAGCTTGATGTCGAGATCAGCATCGCAATCACCAGCACCGGCACCGAGGACGAGTCCCCTTTGCGAAGGCATGGCGACGAGCGCCGTTACAGAGTTGTGGAAAGGCTTCCTTTTGGCACATCGGTCTGGAGGTTCAAGATGTCGCGTTCCCACCGGACCGCGGCATGGATGTTAGCACCCGTTTGCCCTCTTGTCGATCAAAGCAAGTCGCAACCGTTAAATCAAAAGAAGCTAGATGAATTAGTTGGATCCGTAGCTCAGTCCTTAGGCATATTCATGGTAACTTTGGTCCCACGGCAACCATTTTTGTCCTAATGTCGACCAAATCAAGACAGAACCGTTGAAGCTGAAGAAGCCAGATGGATTAGTCGGATCTGTAGCTACGTTCTTAGACGAATCCATGGTAACTTTGGTCCCAAGGTGGATCCTTGGCCACCTTTGTGGCTAGGTGGATACATGCTGTATTGTTCACTTCACGCTTATAGCGAATGAAAAGCCATCCTGGCAAGATGTAACCTCTCTCACATTTAGGTTAACCTGCAACCGCCGTTCAACCAATAAATGTCTTCTTTTCATCGCTGCACGAGTGCAAAGTTGATTATGCACAAACATATGATGTGATTGACTGATTTCAAGAGAGAACTAGCAATCATGTAGTGCCCTGCTTCTGTTTGTGTCCTTTGTTCTATCCCTGGAGAAACAACAAGATTATTTAGCTGTGCACGTTCCAATAGATTCCGACAAAAAATGTCTTCCTAGATGATCATGCCCTTGCAGTGTTTGAGATTGATCTACAGAATTTCAGGGTCTCTGTCTGTCTTTCAGAAACGCACCGTCGAGGCGTTGAGAGCCGGTCTCCTGCGTAGGCAACCGTCGATGTCACTCGCACTGCTCTCGGATAATCAAAATATCAAAGGGCCATTACCAGTTGTAAATATATACCACTGGCAGAGAGTGATGCGTCTATGATCTTTTTTTTAGATCGCAAAAACAATTGATGGTCCACTTCATCCCACAATGGACTTTCAGATAGGGAATTTAATTTGTCATGTCATGGTACTGAATATTAAGGAAAGAGCAATGTCTATCAGGCCGATCACAGAAATCCTTGGGGATATGTCCTTGCATCAACCATGGTCTCTAGAAATGCAAACCTTCAGAATTAAATATGTTGAAGAGTTTTGCCACCATTGTTTACGAGTAACTGAATTTTTGTGCATGCCCTGTTGCCTGTTGGTGACAAGAAAAGATGAGTGTGTGCCGTAATCTTCTAGTGAAAAAAAAACAAGGATGGCAGCGTTTTGGTAGTGTATTCTTCTAGCAATGTGGAGCTTCAGAGATAAATATCTTCAAGAGTTTTGGCGGTATTTGTTAACTGTTAAGTCAGAGAGCGTTCTGTTGATCTGTCTGAATTTTTGTTCATGCCCTGTTGGGGATGCGAAATTTAGAGGTACTATGCGTTTTGTATTCTTCCTGTAAAAAGAGAGAGAGAGGATGTGATTAAGTATGAAGTATCTTATTCTGATTTTGATGTTGGCATCATTTGACCGGGTTAATGATCGCTCCAAATGGAAATTTATCTCCTGGTGGCCAGAGAAGAAGAAAACCATTAGCCCAAATTAAGTATCAATGAGTCTACTGCTAGTGGCGAAGTACTAATCTGTGGATGAAACTTCCAATTGCAGCTCTTCGCCCACGATACATGATTGTAGTTTCACACGCACGCACGAATGCCTATGACCATACATACGTGTGTATGTGTGAATGTATAGTTGTATACCCACCTACCTGCATTGACTCTGATTTGCAGCCCATTTGTCAAAAACGTTTTGCATACAACTCGTGGATGATTGTCTCGTTGTCCGTAGCCAACCAACAACTGGTGGATGAGGACGCTTAAAGTAAGTACAATAAATTCTAGTTAGTTGGTTATAAGAATTAAAATAGTATATTATTGCTTAGTTGGAGGAGAGAGAAAAAGAGTGGGCTCTTATGCAATTGCTTCTAGACACTTTATGAGAGTGAAAGGTGGGTCATACATTGATAAAATACTACATTTTTATAGCCACTATTGTATGGAGGTGGCGTTTTGGCTCATAGGAGCAAATGCTCCTATTATACAAAATAATTAAAAAACAATTTTAAAAATGTCAAAAAATTTTGACATAAATTTTTTGTTGTACATCGTAACATTCTATGTTAGTGCACAAGTTTTCATGGAGAAACAACATTTTATGTGGCGTGTACAAAAAAGATAAAAAAATGTCCTGTACGTAGTCGTGTTATAGCATAAAAATTTGTCTTTTTTACTGGAGTCACAAATTTTTATAGTTTTTTTTTGAAAACTTGTGTACGAACATAAAATGTGTAGATGTACATGAAAAATTTTAGTTTAGAATTTTTTGACACTTCGAAATGTTGATTCACACAATGGGAGCAAATGCTCCTATGAGCCAAAGTGAATATCCCCTATTGTATATGCTATCTCTAAATTGGTTATAGATGACATGACACATGGCTTATAGCCAGCTGACTATACTATTAAACTTGCTCTTAGGCAATTTCTTCTTCCAGGGAGAAAATATAAATGTTGAAAGTACAAAAATCATATAATACCGTACCTCCAGTGACAAACAGACTTTTCATACATCTCATAGTCTAACCAGTTACTGATTGGATCATGTCTGCAAAAAAGTTGCTGATTGGATGCTTATGTGGGTCTCCCTACTTGCCTAGTGCCAATTTAGCCCTCACATATCAGCATTAACATCACATCAGCTATGATGAACAACTTTCTTTCGCAACCTACACCAGCTATCCTTCCTTATCTGGTTTTGAAGAAAACCCAGTTATGTATATGTTGTAGCATGAAGTGTCTCCATGTTTTTTTTTTGTTTAGACATATTGTCAATTGCAAAAGGTGCAAGAGAATAGATGCTAAGAGCATAAAACCACCACTCTCAAATTACCAAACGCAACCACTTTAGTCTGTGGGACAAAAAAACCACCACATTTTTCTTAGGATTTGGCAAAAACACTTTACAAGAATTGGTTGCAAGAAGCTACAACCTATTTTATACATAATTTAGTTGGTTGCAAACTTTTTCTTAGCAAATCTTTTTTTTTGTTAGATCGTATGTATTTATGTTTGATAACCTAGTACTTCTTTCACGGAGGGAAATTGAGTTTTCTTTAGTGAGCATAGCATCCAGGAGCTTTGTTTTTTTAATTAGGAGCTTTGTGTTACCTGCATTGAATTGGTCAAAACCATAGCAAAGCGAAACAGAAGCCGGCAAGAAGGCAGAGCTCCTGGGGCTTTGCGGCTGCTTTTTCGGCACTAGGCCTCTTGAAATTCATGTTCCTCGTGATGATGACCCGACGGCAACGGACTCTCTCTCCCATGGTCGTCCCCCGCGGCGGCCGAAGGGGAGAAACCCTAGCCCTGCCTTCCCGCTCCCCCTTCTCCCCTCCCTCCCCTGCCGCCGCCAGCGTGTGCCGTCGAGCAAAGCCCGCGCGGTGCCGGCGGCGGCGGGCTCTCCCTTACCTGGCGCGTGGCGGGCCATGCGGGGCGGCTCTGATTCATGGCGGCGGTGCAACTCGGCAGAGGTCGGCGGGGCCTGGCGCGGCGGTGGCCGGTGAGCCGCGTCAGGGGCGTCCTCTCGCACACGGAGGCGGCAGTGGTCGGTGCAGCTTCGCGTGCTGGCCGTGGTTGTGCCTGGCGGCCGGGCTCAATCTGGGCCTGTGCGGGCCGGCGCGGGCCGCGGTTTCGGGGCTTGGTGGCGGCGCGAGGAGCCCCGTCTCCAGTGTACTGCGTGGGCGCGCCGGTGGTGGTGGTTGGCCGGCAAGGTAGCTCCCTTCTTCGAGTTCTTGCTGGCCGCCGGTGAGGCCGGTGGTGGCCGGCTCTCCTCTTCGGCGATGGTGAGGCCGGTGTGGCTTCTTGCCTTTCTGGTGGTGGTCCAAGCCGGCGTCTGCTTCCCCGTCCATCGCCTCCAGTTCGCCGCTGGCGGCATCGGGGGTACGGTGAAGGACCAGGGTGAAAGCTCTGCCTGGTGCTTCCGGTGCGGATCACGGCGACGCCTGAGGGCGCCGCTTCCTTCCTGAAGGCGTGATCTTTGGTCCCAACAGTGCCTTCCCTCTCCTCTGGTGCCAGGGGAAACCCTATGTCCGGTCTCGGGCAAGGCGACGGCGGCGCCACAGCGTCGTTCTCTTCTTGAAGACGTTGTCGGGGCTTCTTGGGGAGTGGCCGATGTGTAACTGGAGGCTGGACATTGTGATGCGCTGCCGGTGTTGGCTGCTGGCTAGGGTATGGGGCTTCGAGGCGCTATGTACGACGTGGTGGATGCAACCTAGTCAGCTGCTTCTCCAATTCCGAAGGATCCTGTCTTCTCCTCGCCGACTCTTCTAGGCTCATGAGGGGAGGTACGTTGGTTCGGGCTGCCTTGGAGTCGCGATCGTGCTATGGTGGTGTCTCGCTTGGTTCGTGACGCGGTTCGGTGACTCCGTGCTCCATCTCCTCACCTCTTTTGGTAGGATGCTGGGGCGGGTCGTTCTCATCGGGTCGTTTGTAGCGGGGTGTTGTAAGCTGCTGGGCTATGTATCGTCTTGGGTGTGTGTGGAGTTGTATCGGTCGTCGGCCTCTTCTTCTACGTGATTTATACGTCTTCCAGGATGTATTCTCGACGACTCGACGGGGGCTGTGTTTTCTTGCTATCCAATTGAACTTTTCTTCCTCTTTCCCTCAAGAGAACTCTTCTTCTTGTTTTTTCCTTTTCAGAATAGAAGCCTTTTATTTTCGGACTCGTGGAGGTAGAGTTGCAATCTCGTACGTAGTATCTTTCTTCACTTGTCTTTGTTGCTCTTCATGTAGCGAGCTCCAGTACATCTCCCACGCCCAGGGCGCGTTGATGCCTGATCATACGAACAACGAAGCTCCCAGAAAGGCCAAAAAAAGCTAACCGCGCGTACATGCATCGCCGGTTAAAAGAGGAATGCATCGAATCTTTGCGAGGAAGCTATGATGCCGCGTGTTTCCTCCTATCTGACGCTCAATACGGCCACGTTGCCCGTCCATTTGGCCTGAACGCCCTCCAAACTGTCGTCCAATCCTGAGCTCAGCACCAGCCAAACTCTCGCATGAAGAAACTCCATTTAGCCATTCTAATGGACTTTTAAAATCATTAGACAAGTTTAACATGCGGGTAGTAAGCTACTCCTTGGCCTGACCCGTAGGTGTGTTGACCATCTGCCAGCTACGACGCACCGGCAACCCAGTCATCCAATCAGGCAATTTTCTGCTACCGGAGCTTAGTTAATCTTAATGTGAGCTACCAATCACGCCCTAAAGCGTCATTGATTTGTTTCGTTCATCTGGACACAAGGAATGAACCATCAATAATTGGGGGCAAACAAGTAGTACAAACAACAAACATGTACATGTCAGAGGGGAAAAAATGGGACCTCATCTTGCCAACATAGCCACCTCACCTCTTATCATATCACAGTTACTGTCTCCAATACTACTGTTTGGTTGCTAAGTTGGTAGAGCTTCTTGGTAGAAAAGCTTAGTGAGATCACGGTCATGTTTGACAAACGATCATTAATATACATTTCATAAACTGATGGGGTTAGCATTTCTAAATAAGTAGCAGCCACTATCTGCTAAGTTGAGCTTCTTGGTAGACAAAAACTCAGAAGTGAGATCACGGTCATGGTTGACAAAGATCATTGATATGCCAGCTTAAGAAAGGTCATTAATATAATTTTCTATAGGTGATGCTAGCTCTACAGAAGTACCTAGCCGGCTAGAACAAATTAGTTTTCACACATAGCCGATAGGGCTGCAAATGGTTGTGACTGCTGCATGCCTCCTTGTATAGTTGTATATTGTTGCACGGCTGCACAAAATCTTCCAATCATAGTGGTAACCTAGCTAGAAAGCTAGTCGGTTCCAAGAGACGGTGGACTAGCGGGGTCTTGCGTCGTTTGTTTGACGAATTAAGCCCGCCCATAGGGCCTCAGAGAAACAAGAGATGTGACCTCTCACATCAGCACAGGATTAGGTTAACCTGCAACTGGCTTTCCACCAATTAATGTCCTTTTTACCTCAGTTCACGAGCGCCACGTTAATTATGGAAGAGAGAACTGATAGTTAGACAGGTGCTCTGCCTCTTTCAGACAGCTTCAGGTTTCTGCTCCTGTTTGTGTCCTCTGTTATTTCCCCGAAGAAACAAGAAGATTATGCTTAAATAATTGTTCACGTTCGAATCTGAAAATAAATGCCTTCCCAGATAGATCATGTCCTTCCAGTGTTTGAGATTGAGATTGATCTGCGGAATTTCAGGTCCCTGCCTGCCTTTCTGAAACGCACCGCCGAGCCGGTCTCCTGCGTAGGCAACAGTCACTGTCAATCACACTGCTCCCAGATAATCAAAGTATCAACATGCTCTTCCTTGATCAAGGTTTATCAACACACCCGAGTAGAGAGTGATGTATCCGAAATTAATTTAGCTAACAAAAACTATTGACCGTCCACTTCAGCTCACAGTGGACTTTCAGATAGGGAATTTGATTTTGTCATATCATGCTACACGCTCGTTATTCAGAAAAGAGCCTGTATACTATTGTGGCAACGTCCATCAAGCCGATCATAGAAATCTCTGGGCTCTGTCCTTGCATCAACCCTGGCCTCTAGAGATGCAGAGCTTCAGAATTAAATACTCACTCTTCATAGAAGAGTTTTGGAGGTATTGTTAACTGTTAAGTCAGAGAGTCTTCTGTCGAGTTGTCTGAATTTTTGTTCATGCCCTGTTGGTGACAAGAAAGATGCGTGCGTGTTGTATTCTTCCAGTGAAAGAAAGGACGGGCTAAGTATCTTTTTCGGACAGTGATGTTGGCATCATTTGACCGGGCTAATGATCCGTCCTGGCTCCAAATGGAAAAAAAGGACGCGACTAAGTATCTTCAGAAGGAAGAAAGTATTTGCGCAAATTAAGTAGTACACTAAATCCAGGAGTATACTGCTAGTGATGGAGTACTAATCTGTGGATGAAACTTGCCAATTACCTCTCTTCGCCTACCATACATCATTGTGGTTTCACACGCACGTACTATGCCCATGTGTATTTATACCCACCAACCTGTATTGACTCTGATTTGCAGCCTCATTTGTCAAACACATTTTACATACTTCTGCAGATCGATGATTCTCTGGTCATCTGTAACCAACCAACCATTGGTTGCTGAGGAACGTTTAGGCAAATTCTTCTTCCAGAGAGAAAATATACCTGTTGACAGGCCAAAAATCATTATAATACATCCAGTGGCTAACAGACTTGTCCTGACGCTCAGATAAGTGTCCAAAACCAGTTACTGATTGGATGCTTCTGTTGTTCTGCCTACTTGCCTAGTGTATAGCTAGTCCCCACATCCCAGGATTAACATCGCGCGCATCGTTTCTACTGAACCATTTTCTATCAGAACCTACGCCTATATCTCATTAGCAGCCATCATAACAAGTTGGGTTACTTGTTTCTTCCAAATATTTGTTGGCTCACCTCAAAACCCTAAACTATTATATTCCGAGGCACACTTTACCCTCCAACAGAGTTCCTGGAACGTAGATAAACGCAAAGACTCGAATGGATCTGATGCTAAAAGAAGACCTTTAACAAAATCCAAAAACCTTGTTTTTACACTTCAAATATTCTGAAAAGGCCATACAAGTACAATTAGATGTAAGATGTCTAGTATGTACGTTTAATGTTTCATCTAATTTTCTCTTTTCTGATGTGGTTTACACAAAAAACTTAAAAGTGAAGGTCAAACCCCTTTTTTTGCTATTTGAAGCCGGATCTTGTTATCTTTTGTGTAGCCCGAAATACAATTTCTATGCAGAAAAACATTCAGATGAATTCTTACTACTCGGTTATTGTTTTCAGAAAAAGCTGGCTTTTGGAGCTCGTGCTTCAAATCGCCGCACTAGGGTAAACGATTTTAATTTATTCTTTCATTTTATTATAGGAATCAATTATGTATGTTTTACGGTAAATATTTACAAAATTTTGTGTTTAAATAGTGTGAACAAATACGGCACATGCCAAATAATAGCCTATTTTATTCCATTTTAGTTTTGCGCAGTCATTTTCCCCAATGAATCTGGATAGATTTCCCCTTTTGCGCAGATTGTAACAAGATTTTAGGGAAATTGATGACTTCTCTTTAGTCTTTACTCTTTAGCGATCATGATGAGCTTTGGGTTAGCTGCATTGAATTGGTCAAAACCATAGCATGAAAAACAGAAGCGGGCGTGAAGCCCTATGACTTTGCGGCTGCTTTTTTACTCAACACATATTTCTCCGGCACTTGCCCTTTTGAAATTCCTGGTCGTCGAGATAGCGCCGCCACAGCGGTTGTCTTTTATTGTCTACTATATATATGCATATCAACTTTTCTTCTTCTTTCCCACAAAAACTCCTTTTCTTAATATTTTTCTATTTCCAAAACTGAAGCCAAGTAGTTTCGGAATGCGCACCAACAAAAAAGAAATGAAGTGAGCAAGTGTTTGCAATCTCCAATACTAGTACTCCTTCCGTCTCAGTTTATAGAGCCTACACGTATCCTGAGATTATCAATTTAATTAATATAATATAATATTTAAACTATAAAAATTATACCATTAAAAAGTGTAACATCTAAACTTTTTAATGATATATGTTTTAATCTCAGTCAACTATGACGTAGACACACCCTATACTATACTACCTAGAGATACGTGTAGGATTCGTAAACCGGGACGAAGGTAGTAGTAGCTTCTAGAGATCTTTGTTTATGATCAGAGAAGAGGAGAAATGCGTGTTTTGCGAGTCGATGCTTTGATCTCTCGATCGACACGAACGGAACCACCCAGAAGGCCAGAAAAGCCAAAAGAGGAAGGCATCGAATCGCCGCACCGAGCTATGATGCCGCGCGTCCCCTTGTACTATATCTGACGCAAATACTGCCACGTTGCCGATCCATTTGGTCACATGCATGCCGCATGCGCGTGGCGCCAGCACCCGCGAGCTGGCCGGCGGCCGATTCCACCAGAGTGTGTCCCTCGCCGGAACGCCGGCACCCATGCTGCCCTGCCCTCCCTTCAAACTGTCGTCCGATCATGACCTCAGCGCCGGCCAAACTGTCGCAAGCACGCGCCGCCTCCGGCCAAACTCCGGCGGTCCAGCCGGCCCGCCATCACCGCGCGCCACCCTCAGAGGACGGCCGGCCGGGTTAGCCCGTGATCATACAATTCCTTTGGAGGACGTACGTACGTCCTTTTCCCGATCTGGATGGCTACAGTTCTCGATCGTCCCACAACGCGCCGAAAACTTGGCCGTCGAAGGAGGATGATGATGTGATGGGTGCATATGCGGCAGTGCAACCAGCCACCAGGCGCGCACTGTGTGCTGGCTCAGATAATGCTTGCGCACAGTCCGTTACAAAACCAGGGAATATTAATCAGACGATTAATCAGTGTCTGTCCGGAGCTAGCAACACGACAAGCTCCAATCTGATCGATGAACGTCGATGTGTGCAGTGCGCCTGCTCTACTGGCTGCCCTGGCTACTGTGCGTGAGCGGCTGCGTGTGTCGTCTGCGGGGATCCACGTACGCCGTTCGATCGTAATCGGATGGTGACGGACCTGACCGTCTGGCATGCATATGTGCGGTGTGTAGTTGTGTGGCGGGCCACCCTACGACGCGTCAGCCGACTTATAACCATGAGAAAGACGTGCTCCTACTTGTGTACCGATCCGAAAATAATACTGTAGGATGTATTCTTTTATCCCGTATACACAAGGGCATCTTGATCATATAAAAGTTTAGACAAGTAAAATTTTAGTTTTAAGAGGCTAAAGTGGACATACCAATCCCTCAAAGGCTTTGGTTTTTACTAAATGTGCCGACCGACTATGAAATATACGCGGTCACGGCTAGAAAAATAAATCGGCCCCGCACCAATAGTCTCCCCCACCCGAACTGCATCATCGCCAACGTCGTCTCTGGCGACCACCGTTAGTCTCCACCGACACCCAAGATCCTCCACCGGTCTCCTGCCCTACTCCGACTCGCTCGACGGTTGATGTCGTTGCCGAAATCGCCAAAATCGAGCCACTGTGTCGATTGTGTCGCCAAAAAATCTAACCAACAACCTCCACTGAGCCCCTCCATTGACATGTGTTCGTATTGCAGCCACCCCCACCTCGCCGTTGTTCAAGGGTTGTCGCTGCCCTCGGCCACCACCATTGGATCAGTCGTCACCGAGTCTGGCATGTCCCTGGCAATGGAGGAGGCCGAGCCTGTCTCCACGCAAGCTCTTGCGTTGTAGGAGTGCTGGAACCGGCGACAACATCCTCACCCATGGTGTTCGAAACTGTGCCAACAAGGTATTCGTTTGCGCTCTTTCTTCTTGTAAATGACGTATATATGTCGGTTTGTTTTCTTGATTTCATTTGAAATTTGTGATTCCTTGAAGAAGTGTAAAAATAAATAGAGGATGAGGATCATGCATTGTACATCACATAGAATGATCAAGTGGAGAAACCAGAGCATTATAATCTATACTGCAGATTTGTTTTTAGTTATGAGCTACGAATTTGTATGCACTATAAGACTATGCTATTTATTTGGATGATCATACTATGAATGGTGTATTTCCAATGTTGTGGATTTATGTATAATTTCAACAAAACCGCATGATTTATTTTCGGAGTTAATTATAGAAGGTTGGTTAGGAGCCGCTTTTATTTTACAAACCAAATATATAACGAGTTTAAAGAATAAAGAGCCATTTATAAAAGGCTAAATTATTAGGAATACTTTAATACTTACCACTTCCGCCAGTTCTATATATGTATGAACGCGTAAGCTCACGCGATAAGCCTGGCTCGACAAGATAGATGGGATTGGATGGAACCACGTACGACTTTGCCTTTTTTATGACTTCTAGGTTTGAACTCGCCCACCTCGACCGATTGGTATTCGTCGGGAAGGTACGTATTTCACCCGCAATGTACACCGGGAATTAATGGAAAATACGTATTTGCCTGATGTTGACGTAGGCCCTCCACACGTACGTACGTCGAGTTTATCTGGTCGATCGATCGCATCTCAGGACGTTCCGTTTCATAGTCTCGCGCGCACGTGTCTGGTTTGGAATCACAATCACCCTGCTTACTTTACTTTATCAGTCAAAAATCAAGGCCGCGGCCTCTATCGATGCGTACGTGCGGACGATGCTGAAAGAGTTAAATAAATTCTTTTTTTCGAACCATTGTACGGAAGAGAGTTAATTAACTCGACCTGCTGCTACTTGGTCTTTGCTAAGTAAACCAGGCATCTCTACTCTATGATTCGTCATATTAGAATTTTGTCTATTATGGTTCAGCCATTTAATTATTTTCGTAATTTCTTAAAAATTTAGAGGATCAATGGCTCATTCATTCAAAGCAAATTTAACGTGCTTCATGGATTAGCTAAGAGTAGTACCGGTATATTAAGCAATGCTTTAGATCAAAAGAAAATTTTATATATGTATCTCTTAGGTCTGCTGAGGGATTATTGGAATTTTGTCTATTATGGCGCATCGTGGGAAATGAGCCGAGCGATGTCCGTAGTGAGAAATGAATATGAACGTTGTTCGGCTTCAGCCACCATCTGTTTGATTCACCTCCTATCTCTTCATTTCTTCTCATGTCTCTGCATGTTCAATTGTAACATCCCAGAAATTCAAAACAAAACAAATAAATTCCCCTAGTTCCAAATTTTGGAACCAACAAAAACTTTTATTAAATTAAGTTTGGTACAGAATAATCCTGCTTAACTCTTGTGCTATTGCCATGATTGCTTGTTATTAGTATTTGAAATAATCTTAAACCCTAAAAACTCACCCCTCTTCTCACCATCCTAGTTAAAATAAAATAAAAGGGAATTAAATGAGAAAAAGGCATATGTGCCTATGGCTATAATTATAAATCTTTATCCTAGACCTTTCTACTTTATTTAGAGGATTGGAAAAGCTTCATAAACTTTATATAGTACCTCTTAAATCATTTTCAAGTTAAAACCAAAAAAAATAAAAAGAATCTAAAAATGCCATAGAGGCCTATGAGAGTAAAATAGCAAATTTGTGAATTTGAGAAGATTGACCCTAGGACTAGTTGTGAATGGTTGGATCACCTCCATATACCATCCCAACAATCAACAACACCATTTTGAATCCAACCAAGTCAAATTTAAAATCAAATGCAACATATGCATAGAGGCATATGTGAAACATACCCATTTCACCAAACCTTGACCTATGACTTTAAACCTTGATCAAATGATGTGAAACCTTCTACAAACCTAATATAACCCTAAATTAACCCTAACCCATGCCCAAGAAGATCAAGGTGAACCATTTACCAAAAATAATAAAAATTGACACATCACCTCATATGTGTTATGGCCATTATTCAAAATCTTTGAACAAGACCATTTGAAATGGTTTCAATGGTCTTAAAATGTTTCTAAACTAATAAGAATCACATTAGAGTCAAGAAATATCAAATCAAATGGAGAGAAATCAAATAGTGAGAAAATCTCAATTTCACTCACATACACTAAAGCCAATTTTGCAAATCTTCAACCAAGGCCACCATTGCTTGATCTATTGCTTGTAAAATGTTTATATATGATAAACAAACACAATTGCATCAAAGAAACAAGAATCAAATCAAAGGAAATCTCAAATTCAATTCACATATGATAATGGTCATATGTGCACTTTTTAACATCTTCCTCACTTTACCTCTCTGGTTTTCTAAATTCTTAAACTAAACTTGGTCAACTAGTGCCATGTCATCCAAGACCAAGTCAAGGTGAACAACTTTCCTGTTGACCACACATGCTAACTTTGACCAGGTTGACCAGTATGGAATTGACAAGTGGAGACTTTGAAACTATGTGAAGATGACCTACATTTTGAATTGTTGCAAAACTTCACCAAATTGAACCAAACCACCACCAATCCAACACATTAATTATATAAATGAGATCCACCAAAAAGAATTTCAAAATTTAAACAAAAATTTCTTGCGGCCATTTAATCAAACACCTTGCAGGCATAGTTTCAGAATTTCAACACACCCCTTAAACCTCTGGTCCAAAGCCTAAACCACTTTAACTTGGTGATCATCACACCCCTCTGCAACCCCTGCATCCTTGCCATGTCCTTGCACCACCGTTTAAAGTGGAGAAAATGAGAGAAAGATTCACACCGTGCACCATGCCGGCCACCGTTGCACTCGAGCGATCTGAGCCCCTACTCTCTCCTACACCATGTCAAATAGCCTCTCTGGAGCACAAGGACACTGCCAGTGCACGGCCGAGCCTCACCCTTGCGTGCCATTGGCCGGAACGCGCTCGCCCAAAACTCGCCAGGACGTGCCAGCACGCGCGGTGACCGCGCTCTGGCATCGCCAGTACACCACGCGCTCGAGCACCCCCGTCCTCCTCTGGCCAAGCTACGCCTGCGTCGAGCACCGCCTCCCCGCCCTCTACACGCTAGACAAGCTCCCAGGCCTGCCCCTGCACCGTGGCCACCGCCATGATCAAGACCTTCCGCCACGGTACTGCAAGGACGCCATCATCTCTAGCGCGCCACAGACCATCATTGGACGCGCCATCACGCGCGCTAGCTCCGCCTAGACGTCGCCTACAAGATGCGCCCCCTAGCTTGCCCCTTCGCTTCCTGGAACGACCTCAACGTCGTCGACCCCTCCACAGCACCCGCCGGCCATCTACGCCGCTATAAATATGGACGATCGGCTCCTCCTCTCTGCACACCATCTGCTCTCCTCCCCTCACTGATCACTCTCCCCCCCTCAATTTGACACCACACCGTCGGAGCTGCTCCAATCGCAAGACGAAGGCCGCCGGAGACCTGAGATCGACGCCGTTGATCCACGCCGCCCCGAGCTCCGCCACTGTACCAGGAGCCTCTACACCCTCGACAACCTCACCTCGACCCTCTCCCTCGACCGCCGGCGACCTACAACGCCCTCCGACCCCCTACCTCTGCCGCCAGCACGCCCTCCTCTCGCCGGAGAAGAAGACGAGCCACGACCGTGCGATCCTCGTCTGATCCGACGGCCATCTCTCACGCGTACCGCTTCGGTGAGTTTAAGCCACTGACGCGTGGGACCCCCTGTCAGCTGGCCCGTGGCGTGTGAAACGTTACTGGGCTGGCCCGTTGCTTTTTAAAACGTTTCGGCCCAATTCTTTTCCCGCGTGGCCCAGTAATTCAAATATGATTTAATCTATTTAGTTCAAAGCCAATACTGCTGCCCACTTCAAATTTGAATAGTTTGAAATCTACTACACCAAATTTAACCAATTTTATATATTTGGAAAGCTCATGAAATTATCTAAATAATGCCACTGGCCTCATGTCCAAATTCGTAATTAAATTCAAATGATAAAAATAACAAGGCAGGGCCTTTTCTAACTTCAAATAAATATTAAAAATTATCTATAAATGATTTTAAGTTGATTCCAACTCTAATAAATCACATTTGACATAATCTAATTGTTTATGCGAAAATATAGCATAGTTGTTTTGCATGATCATGGACTAAAGTCAAATAATGGCTATGGAGCCATTTCTAGCCCATTTAATACATACACGTAGACTTATTTAAATAGTATGGGGGCTTCTCTCTCATTTAAATTGTGATCCTAAGTAATTCAACTAGAGGTACTGACCTTTGTCAAATAAGTCTCATGCTTGGTTACTTAGAGTTTTTAAATCATTTAGATGATAGTTTAACTTATATGAGGTATAGCTTCTCACTTAAATCATTACTCCAAATGGTTCAATGAGAATTGATAACACATGTATTAATGACCCATAGGTTCCTATTTGAAAATATTTAACCATTCTCATAAGTAGTATTTAAATATTTCAAACCTATTTATTAAATCATATGAGATACTTTGGTCTCATTTAAATCTTGCCTCAACCAAATTAATATGAAGTAGATCCCATGATCAATTAAAACTCACATTAAATTAATTAATAATATTAAACCATTGCAAGGTGTTATTAAAATGGTATGAGGTGCTCACCTCATTAAAATCATCTTTCTCAAATAAAATGAAGTAAGGTATTGACCTTTAATTTCCTAGGCTCATGCTTGCTCACTTGTAGAATTTAAATCTAAATAGTATTTAAATTTTCCAAAGGTTAATTAAATCACATGAGCTAATGAATCTCATTTAACTCACTTTTCTCAAATACTAAGTGTGAAGTGTTGACCTTGGTCAACATGGGACCATCCCTGGTTATTTGAGAATATTAAATCACCTCAAGAGTAGTCCTTTAAATTAGTTACAACTATGTGTTAAATCATATGAGAGATATTCCTCTCATTTAAATCCCTGTCTCAAATGGTAAGTATGAAGAGGTTGACTTTGGTCAACCTAGGTCATATATTATTCATAAGAGAAATTAAATCTTAAGAAGATTCAATGAGAGGAAATTATTTTCTCACCAACTAAAGAGAAACCCTAACTCCATTTTCAATGAGAGGAAATTATTTTTTTTAATAAGGAAACCCTAGCATAATCTTGTAATAAATGTTAAGTAGTGATGCTAGATCATTGTGTGAGCCACTAAGGCTAATTAAGAGTACTTAAGTATTTTTTGGTGATTGTATCCTCGTATTCGTTTATAGACGCTAGTACCGGAGACTATCAAGAGGAGGAGGTATTCTACCAAGAAGAAGAAGAAGAACACTTTGATCACCTCACCAATCAAGGCAAGCTAATATTAATGCCATCTATTACCAGTGCAAGATAATACTCTTGCAAGCTAATACTCTTGCAAGCTGATATTCTTGCAAGCTATACGCTTGCAAACTAATATTCTGGTGAAGTGCAAAGCTCTACAAGAGCAAGGCACCATTACATTTTTCGTTATGAACCTAACCCAAGTGTTTACTTTACAAGCTTTAATGCTTTTGGTTTATCAAAGTTTACTTTTGATTCATGATTCACTTGGTCTAGAGTAGAACAAGACCATTAAATTTAGTCTAGAGCAATGAAAGCTAGATAGCACCCCTCATGACTAGTTGCTAGTGCTAATCAATCAAAAATTGGACTACTCTAGATGGGAACATGTGACTTTGAAATGAAGTTGAAACCTTGGAATGATGGTTCATTCCATTGAATGATTTTGAAGGTGAATATGACCAAGAGAAGATAGTGATTTTTGATATAAAACTGATGGTTGGGTTCGGATGCGATACCATTCCAATTTTGAAAGTACCCCCACAATATCCAATATGGGTAAGGGCTTAACTAGAAATTTATGTGCTTTAGTATGGGTTCCCTCTAAACAAGCGTCATCGGGGTTATGCCAAGGGCTGCCTCCAAAGAAATATGAGATGATGTGAAATGATGTGAAATGAGGTGAATTGTCCGGCCCAAGCCCTGTGCAGTTCCCAGGCTGACTGTCTGTCTTCACTGGGAGGCCAAGCTCATGGGGAGAGGTGCCTATACTAGAGTATATAAGTGAAAGGTTATGGTTGGTAGTCCGCATACGGAGTATGATAAATCAGGGCCAGTTAACCCTGACGGATTATTGCAAATGTTGTGGCACAAGTGTACGACCTCTGCAGAGTGTAGAACTATTCGAATAGCCGTGTCCACGGTTACGGACGATTGGAAAGGCCATACTGTTCCGTCATCAGACCATTTTCGAAAATGTAACATATGACTGGTGACTTGAATTTGAAAGGTGAATGGTGACTTTGAATTGAATCACAACAGAGTTGTGGGAATGACACTAATGTTCCCACTTGAGTTAGTCTAGTGATTCAAGCATCTTTACTAAATGTTTATGAAATAAACTTGGCTTTATGCAAATAAACCTAGAGCTTAGTATCCCCTTACCACAATTGATAATGCTTACACTAGTATTAGTTTGCGAGTACCTTAAAAGTACTCATGGCTTTGTCCCTGGCTATTCAAATGGCCAGACTATGAAGGTGAACAGCAGTACGAGGAAGATGGACAGCAGAACGTCTACGACAACTAGGACCGCTCCTGACGTCAAGCGTTGGCCTGTGGATTAGATATCCACTACTACTTCGCTTCCGCTATTTGTGATGTTCGTTGATCAATAGATCAACTACTTTTGTAATATTGGATCATGTGATCCATCTTTGTAAGACGCTTATGTGTTGTAATAAATGATGACTCTATGATATTCAACTATTATGTCTCGCAACAACAATATTCCTGGGATTGCGATGTACGGCATAATAGGCATCTGGACTTAAAAATCCGGGTGTTGACATCAATCTCCTCTTGGTTCCTAAGCTTTACGTCGATCAAGGTTTTTCCCATCATGTGTTGTGGCATGCACCGCGAGTCGGGAAATTAAGCCTTCGAAACCCCTCCTCTTATGATCATGTACGGAAGAGCGGCGACAAGGTTTTTGGAAGCTTCTTTTGCACGAATACTGACTTCATCACGGACGTGAACGACTTCTTCCCCAATGACGATTTCTCCTCTAATAGCAGTGACCTCTACGATGATAAGGCGACAGCTCCGGCAACACGAACGGATCTTCTTCCACTATCCCATATGTCATCATAATTTTTCTAATTGAGCTCATGCTGAAATTTCTTGTTCTGGCATTTTTTTCTTCTAAAATTGATATAACCGTACTATTTGTTAGATGGCATGTCTAGTTTATCTCTTATATTTTTAGTTTTTCCTATACTGTTTTTTGGTTAAGTTATGTGAAAAGTTCTTTATATTTCCAACACGCCAAGACGCGAACAATGGATATGGCACGTGGACTCTTTCTGTAAAGTTCTTACTTTACTCGAACTGAAAAAATGTGTGCACACCCTGTCCAAATAGCCTGCTCGATCTAGCTGAGCTTGCAAACTGAAATGTTTAGGCAAAGATATCTCCCCACTTTGCCGGTTTGGTTCCACTTTGCTTTGCATGCATTGCCTGAATTCAGCTCGCCCATTCCATTGCCAGCTTCACCTGGACAAAAGATATTGCTAAATGCTAAGTATTAGCTTTATGTAGCCAAAATGGTTGTGGGCACGTACCTCAGTACCTGCAGCTAGTTTTGGGTGGCGCGCAAACGCATCAAAGCTTTTCTGCCTATACCCAAACCAAAATGTATAATAATTTACATGTGATCAATGTTTTTATTTAAATTCGGATATGCAAACAGGCAAATAATCACATTTCCTCATTGGCTGCTTTTACGGATCTCAAAGCAATGTTATGACATTTATTGGACATGATAACTTCCCGGTTCAAATCGCAGGGTGTGTGACAATCAAATTGAACAGGGTGGGATCTGCAGTAAAACTTATTAGAGAGTGTGACATCGGCTCAATTGGAATGATAAGATACTCATATCAACATTGAAACTTCTTTTCTGGAAACTTATTTAAAAAAACTCCAAGATTAAACATGATTGGTGGATGGGTGGATGACCTGGAACAATTTTAGGATGGGTGGATGACCTGGAAGTTGATCCCGAGTGCGCACAGGTGAGAATAAAGTGTGCAAAAAAAATATATGTTGATTTGTGGAGAGGTAAAGAGCTCTCAGGGGTAACAGGCCGGGCAGAGGATGGTCCGGAAGTGAGCGATTCATCCCATTTAGCCACCTTTAAAATAAAACATGTGTAGTATTTACCAAAACATAGGCCCTGGCCTATGCATACCCATGTGGGTGCATGTACATGTATCATTAATTACTATACTCTCGCAGATTAACTTTACCACATATGATCGCACCCTACTACTCATTTCCATAATTAACTTGCATTTTAGGTTTAGTCAAAGTAAAACATCATAAATTTTGACCAATTATATAGGAAAAATATCAATATTCACACTATAATATAGATATTGTTTTATGATGTTTCAAACAACCTCTATTTTATATTGCGAATGTTCATAGTTTTCCCATTTACTTAGTACATGTTAGTAATTTACTAGAAAGATTTCTGAGTTTGAGCTATAATGCGCCAAAAGTTATCTTTCAAAAAACTTCTAGTGTTTTAGTTCAAGTCCATTTTTGTACACCCTCTGTCCCAAATTAGGATGCCAATAATATTTGGATAAAGTCAAACTTCTCAAAGTTTGGCCAACTATATAGAAAAGAGTATCAACATTTATAATCTTAAATTAATATTTTAGAACCACCATGAAATATATTTCATATTATGTGCATTTAATTTGAGATGTTGATATTTTTATATGTAGCTGCTCAAAGTTTAAAGAGTTTGACTTTGACTGAAAACTATATGCATCCTAATTTAGGAAGGAGGGAGAGTACATGTATCATTAGTTACTATGCTCTCATAGATTTAACTTTACCACATATGATGGCATACTACTACTACTCCTTTCCATAATTATGTTGCGTTCTATGTTTGGTCAAAGTGAAACTTCGTTAAATTTTGACCAATTATGTTAGAAAAATATCAATATTCGCACTATAATATAGTTATTGTTTTATGATGTTCCAAAAAACATCTATTTTATAATGTGAATGGTCATAGTTTTCCCGTTTACTTAGTACATGTTACTAATTAAGTGGAAAAAATTCTGAGTTTGAGCTAATGCACCGAAAGTTATCTTTCGAAAAAACTTCAAGTGTTTTAGTTCAAGTCCATTTTGGTATTGAGGAAAAAACCTAAGAGTGAACTGCCTCCTCTCCATGTGGCGCTGATTGGTCGATTTGGGTTGTCAGAAACTATGTCAAACTGACTAAACTACGATATTTAGGTTCCGTGAAACAACTTACCAGAGAAATGTTGTGTGTTTTTTATAAGAAAAAAAATTTATTGTTGTTTTGTGAAACCCAATTCCCAATAATTGTGGTTTCTTGAAAAGTGGTAGATTTGAAAACCATGGTTACTAGACCATAACACCTACCAATTTTGTTGTTGTTGGCATGAATCATCAGGCGCCCATACATACATGTAGCTTGTTAGGAAGGTAAGGGGCATACAGGAAGACTTGATCTAGCGCAATGGCAGCCGCATAGGATAGCCGAAGGCGGCAATGGCGTGGAGCTAGTTGACGTGATCTTACAATGAGGGAAATGATGATGACGAGGCATGTTGGATAAATGGTATCAAGTGTAGGAGGGAGTGGGACAAAGAAAACTATTTTCTCTCTCTTGTAGCTAATTCTAAAAGAAGGAACTGCCAAAACACGGAAGCTTGACATTTTCTAATTTTTAGTTAAAATGTTTTATTCACTTTTGTGAATTTTAGTCAATTTTTATTTATGCTTCTTGTCTTTGATGCATTTGCAAAATTTTCTACCAATTAAAAATTTATTTTGTAATTGCTTTTTAAATGTGATGCAATTGGACATATTTATATGCAATTTCTCTTTTGTTGGTGCAACTCTAAAAACATATATGATCTAGGGCGAGGTTGTCGCGGCTAAGTTACTGTAATCATAAATGCGTGGAATTTACTTGGCTAAGGTACTTTGCATTTATTATTATATTACTTTTGCTGCATTTGCCTATATTTTTCAGCAATTGCAAATCACAATTTTATTTTTTGAGTTTGTTGCATTCTTACATTTTCCATTGCACTTTTGGTGGTGCAACTCTAGAAAACAGGCTGAAACTTCCAAAAATCCGAGTCAGCTGCCTCTGGACACAATTTGTTCTTTTTTTAAACCCAGACCTCATACAATTCGGTACAACGCATATGTATCCCTAGGCACCCTAGCATTTAGCGCTGTACAAATAATACCCAAACCCAACGCCCTAAATTCCCCTCTGTCTTGCCAAATGTGAACATGCCGGGACGAATTACGTATCTCTCGGTGCCCAACAGCCCATGCCACCTCGCCATGCCGGAGATCTATCTGTCTATCTGTCGATCGAATCGAGTCGCGAATTCGAATTGGGCGACGCATGCACAGCCGGGAAGATATACGATCAACCGTGTTAGGTGACTAATTAGGCCGTGACCAGCCGTGTTCCGAATTGAATGCCCCATCGATCTCTAACCTGGCATCTCCCATCTCATCTCATCTGACCATCGCCGTGCCAACGTCAGCGACGGCGACGACGAGCGAGCATGACATGATCGGGAACGCGCAGCCGTCCGATCGCTCGCCCACCGGCCGGGAGTCGGGACCGGCCTCGCGAATCGAACCTCGCCACCTGGCGTCCGGCACCCTAACCGAGAAAAGTCTATAGCTACGTATATCTACCTAGCTATACGTAGTATAGTACCAGTACTAATACGAGCAGTGTGCCGTAGCCTTCTCCCCTCCTTTCTCTCTCCTTCTGTCCGTAAATACTAGTTGACCTGACCATGCTGTGTGCTGGCTCCTATTAATACCTTCGTCTCCCTCGGCCCCCCTTGATATCTCTCTTGGTATATGGTAGAATCGATCGGTCGCTCGTCCGCTCGTCCGCAACCACTTGCGAGCTAGAGCTCGAGTAGTGCGCGGAGTGCAGAGACGGCGTCGATCCTCGACCGGTCTGCGAGACTGCGAGGGATTGAGATTTGAGAGGGAACTGCGGTGGTGGCGGCGGCGATGAATTCCCTGAGTATGGTCGAGGCGAGGCTGCCGCCGGGGTTCAGGTTCCACCCGCGGGACGACGAGCTCGTGCTGGACTACCTCTCAAGGAAGCTCGTCGGTGGCGGCGGAGGGGCGGCGGTCGTGGCGAGCATCTACGGCTGCCCCACCATGGTCGACGTCGACCTCAACAAGATCGAGCCCTGGGACCTTCCTGGTAAGACCTAATCAAGTGTATACCTAGATAGCTTAATTACACCATCATATGCATCTATACGTTCATGATTCTTCGATCATCTCATTCATATGCATATGGGTGCTTCGATCCTCTGGGCCCGATTCGTTGCTCCCCTCCTCCCTTTTCTTTTGGCTGCTAGCTAATTCCTGGTTATTTCTTTGACGACGAACAACAATAAGTTTTCTGCTCTTCGTCGATTCGATGACGTCTCGAATCACCCTTAAAAATCTTCATCCTGTAATGACATATATCTGTCCAGCGTTTATTAAGTTCACGGGATTTAAAATGAAGTTGATCGTTTCTAAACAGACAAAGTCTTCACTGTACTCATTCGCAAAAAAAGAAAGTCTTCACTGTACTAAATTATTCCTCGTTCTTATTTTTCTGGACGAAGAAATCACTCGATCCCGGATATTAATATTATTTGTCCGGCCGTGTGTATGCATGATTATCCAAGGTTCCTCTCAATCATGCATCAGAATGTATGTATTGCTCTCTGTTGGTATCAACTTGAATTTAACATCTTGGGACCAATTATGTGTGCACCTTAGTTCGTTATCTTCATTAATTAACCATTCCAAGAAAATTCTCTTTGTTCCTTTTTCCTCTGATGCCAGCATGTGTACTTCCTTGAATTCCAGCCAAATCTAAGGTGGTTGTGTGCATGCTGCTAGTGCTAGCTAGTTGATCCTTTGCCACTCCCAGCCACAACTGAAGTGACCACGTCAATTTCGATCCCATCATCAAGTTGCAACTTGCAACTATGCATGCTTCCCATACCGCTAGAAACACACCTTTTTTCTTTTCTTTTAATCTCACTTTTTTGGCCCTTCCTTTTTGGTGTGCCCATGCCCTTTTTTTCTCTTTATATTATAACTATATATGTCCTAATTAATTTTGATTAACATTTGAAAAGTCATGATCCAATAGGCAAGAAAATATCAGAGCGAGAGAGAACAACTTCTTGCATAGTATACAGTTTCTTTCTCTTTTGTTCCAGATTTACTAGACTTGATCAGTGGATGAATACATATAGTTCCTGGGAATTATTCTACAATGAGAACAAAATTCACACGTCTTGTCTGCCTGCTTGTCGCCTTCCCCATCCCCATAACAGAAGGATATTCTCACATCCATGAGTCTGTTTGGCCCCTTCCTAGCCTGCTCCTCATCTGTCCCTGTTCATGCCATGCCATCAAATATTCCCCCACTTTGCCTGATCCTTAAAGGGAATTAACAGCCCATGGATGGGGACAAACTTAACACAAAAAGAAGGCCTCCCACTTTGCCTATTAGTAGAAACACACCATGCACAAAGCCATGAGAAAAGAACATATATATGGAAAGGGTGGGATATATGTTAATTGATATCTCATAAGAGTAAGCAAGATGCCTTTCCCTTATTATTAGATTTCCATCCAATGGTTCCAAAAATAACTTTATTCTCCCCATTATGCAATCACCTATTATTGGGTATTGTCTATAGCTGAACTAATTAAATGTGGCTCTTGTGTTACGAATTTCTCATGACAAAAAAAGCAAGCAATACAATTTTTTTTGACAAAGTTGTGTTTCCACATTACAAGTAGATCATTAGTCTAATAGATACTCATTTCTTTAATATTTGAGATAAATGATTATTTCATCCAAAGTTATATTGTTTTTTACATAATTGTTTGTTAATTTGTTTCTCAGAAATTGCATGCATTGCCGGGAAGGAGTGGTATTTCTACAGTCTAAGGGACAGAAAGTACGCCACTGGTCAGAGAACAAATAGAGCAACTGAATCCGGCTACTGGAAGGCTACCGGGAAAGACCGTCCGATAACCCGGAAAGGGTTGCTAGTGGGCATGAGAAAAACCCTTGTATTCTATCAAGGAAGAGCCCCTAAGGGGAAGAAGACTGAGTGGGTCATGCACGAATTCCGCAAGGAAGGGCAAGGCGATCCAATGAAGGTACCATTCAAGGTAATCATCTTATTTTGGAACATATGTGTAGAAGATGATTCATGTACTACTATTTTGATGAGCAATTTATCTTTCCACTACTCGATACTCTATGAATTTCTCCTTTTGTTCCTTATCTGATGCTGTATTATAATGTACTATCATATCAAGAATGTAAAATGCGCCACCAATTTTGATGCACACAATCAAGAAACTATATATTTTGGGACAATTCTTTTTTTGGAAAGGGGGGACTTTGAAAACGAAACTGGCCATATTGATTTTCACAAGCAGTAAGTTTTATGCAAGCACATGAAAATATAAACTAAAGAATCAATTGTTTTGTTCACGTGACTTTCATATGATGCGATAGGCAGGAATGCCAGTTCATCATATATATATTATACATGTGCAGTGAATAATGTAGTACAACAGGCCAGCTCATTATACATGCATACCCTCTTAACTAAAGATCTAGCAACAGATCATTAGAATTGAAGCGCCAAAAGTTAGTCACAAAGTTGACCAATTCTTTAACTAACACCCTTAAGAGATAATTTAGGTGTCACCTAAATAATATAAGGTGCCCAAAAAAACTTATTGGTCTCATGTTAAGACACAACAGCCGATAGTGAACTGAATTTGTTTAGAAAATTCGTGGTAGCTAGAGAATATGTTCATGATGTTAATTGTTATTAAGCACCTACTAGTTGCACTTCTTATTTTGTATTTCATCGATCTTTCTTTACATGTGGGTCACTCTCATGCCAGCTACATAGATATGAGGATGATCTTGTCTCTTTTGGATGTATGCCCCAATGTATAAACACATGTGCAAATATTTGACTCACACCAAACTTTATCATTGCATTCAAGTCACTTCCTAACGATTTCATAAAGCAATTGCTGCACTAAATAGTAGCTAAATAAAATTATAAATTGATTTAATTCCTATCAAGCCATGCAAAAGTTGCAAAATCTGCTGCTGGAGCTGGAACAGTTCATCTCATGACCACTTCAGATGCATACATAACTCATTTATTTTCCAACTCTAATCGTTGTGTAATATTTTCATGTTAAACAGGAGGACTGGGTATTGTGCAGAGTTTTCTACAAGACAAGGGCAACCATTGCCAAGCCACCCACAGGCAACAGCTACAACATGGACAGTGCGGCCGCAACCTCACTGCCTCCCCTTGTTGACAACAACTATATTGCATTTGACCATCAAGCTGGGATGCAAAACCTAGAGGGTTATGAGCAAGTGCCCTGCTTCTCCAATAATCCCTCCTCCCACCCGCCGTCATCAGCGTCCATGAACATTCCGGTCACCGCGCCCATGGCTGATCATCAGGAGCATCAGCACATGGGGAAGGCAATCAAGGACGCGCTGAGCCAGCTCACCAGGTTTGAACAAGGCAACGTGAAGAGCGAGGCGCCTGCCCAGGGTGGTGTGTTTGCTCAGGATGGGTTCGAATACTTAGCTGAGAGTGGCTTCTCACAGATGTGGAACTCACTCAATTGATTTTCTAGCTAGGTATATTGTTGCTGCCAATTAAGGATGGATATAAATCTAAAAGGAAGATCTAGACTTGGGTGTGTGTGCATGTGCGCTATTGCATGTAGTTGTGGTATATATATAGCTTTATAGCTTGCGTCATTGTAGTTCACGTTAATTATTTGTCAAAAAAGGTGGGATCAAGAAAAACGAATATATCATTGATGATGTAAAATGTATATATATACATTATTTTTGTACGACTATGGGTGAGATGGAAATATCAGTGCTTTGCTAGCTAAAAACTATATATTATGGTAAAAGATATAATGTTCTTTGTGAATCCTAGATTCCACTCTATGTGTATATTAGTTTTCACTAAGCAAACAGTTTATGTACGTAAATTATATTACTTCCAAAAAACAAATGAAATGAAATTCTTCTTCTAACATATTCCAAATTTTGAATTAGTCAAGGGTGTCAAGTGGTTCATTTTAATATTAAAATAAATTATTTGACATTTCATCCCTTTGCTTCGACTTAAAGTTGTCTGATGGACCTTTTAATTAACCTGAATTTACAGACTTCAAAACTAGCTAGTAATATAAGCAAGGAGTTAGGCGGTAAAAAACATGGTGTGAAAAGTCATATGCATATGAGTTATTTTTCATTCGCCTCCGCCAATATCTTAAATTAAGTTTTATTGGGTGCACCAGAGGAATGCTCAGTCAATTCTCAAATGGGCAACAAGAAAGACAAACAAAATCATAACTCATAACTAGATATTCTTATAATATACGCCGTGAAAGGGATCTTAGTTCACACCATCATAATGATTGACACACTAACAAACTAATCAAAAATAAACCAATGGGCTTAGAGCCTTAGGCTAGTTAACTGAAAACCAACTATAATTTAGTTTCAACATCAACATGTGGACCATAAACAAACACTGCAACCTATACACGCCCATGAGGTAAGTAATGTATCGGCAATATGTATCATTACCTATTACAAGTTGATAGTACTTGCAACAACTAACTTGGATATGCATGCATGATACATGATAGTGCTAAGTCATAACTAATCATAATTGTACATGAAAAATTCCGATGGTGTACTTTTTGGTGAAGTCCATATATGTTAATGGTTCTGATCCTTACACATGAGTAAAATTAATGATGCAGTTGCCAACCTAACCAATGAATCCATGCTTGTAGTTGAGCCTGTACTTATCATGAACCATGCATGGAGTAGTACAAAACACACACATGCCATCAGTTGATGCATGGAATAGAGGAGCTGGCTACTGCCTAGGTGGTTCCTGTTGCAGTTCAAGATCAGCATGATAATCCCTGACAAGGAGGGACCAGGTGTGGGGCTAGCATGTGGGCCCCGCATGCCAGCCTACTAGAGAACGCAGATCTTGTCTCTCTCGCTGCCCTGCTACCTGCATAGAGCTGGTAGGGCTTCCCTGTCTGTCCCTGCATGCATTGATCTCCTCGCATAATTGGCTGCCTTTCTTCAGTTAAGTTCTGTACAGCGACACAGTGGTTTGCATGCGTATGCTGGCACTCCAGTAGTACCACAACTGCTCAACATACGTATGCTGGCACTCTAGTAGTACAGTACCACTGCCTAAAGCTAACTTTTAATTACACCAGCTGATCGGTTAAGTAGCTTACTGACATCTCCTTGCCGGCCTTCTGCACCGCTTAAATTTATTGTCCTTCTGAACAAATTATAGCAACAGTTTAACAGATATCAGTATAGCTCATGACAGTAAAACAGACAATTCTTTCTTAAAAAGAGTAAAACGGGTATCCAAAGATACACCGTTTGGGTTACTACAACGTGTAAGACCAAATAAGGCGTTCGTATTCCATCTTCTATACATCTAGCTTGTTATCTGCGTTATAAAAATAAACTAGTCAGATGTATAGCCACTAAAATTCAGTTGGCGGCAGTTGGTGAGCCCCATCACCCCATCAGGCAATCAAACCACGATGATGATTGAAGCCGGATATCTCTGACATCAGAAACGTGCGTTGCTGGACTCTAATCGTGAAAACTGTAACAATAATATTTCAGCATCAGTTTGGCTTGTTATTACTTTTACATATATCCAATTCACGTGTTGTAAGTTTTAACCGGTCTGCGCTGAAGATATTGGTGATCCTCGGCTCGTGGCTACCACACCCACTATACAGTTGTTCATCACAAGATTTTGTAGGTGAGATGTGGGTAACCAGGAAAAAAAATAACAGTAGAACATCAAAATTATTTCTCCTGAAAAAATTGGTGTCCCTCATGGGATAGAAGCGAAAAATGCAGGTAACACCGGGAGCTCCTATTCCCCGCCTTAAGCGGGCGCCACGGTCGCTCCCGCCGGGAGCGCTCCGACAATGGGCCGCAATGAATATTTTTTTTCGGTAAAGATTCTTTTTTTCTTCTTCTTTCTGTTTAGATTTAAATACTATCTAAAATTAAAAAATTCTTAAATTAGGAAAATTTCAAATATAAAAATAGTTCAGAACAAAAAATGTTCAATTTTATAAAATGTTGAAATCTGAAAGATTATAAAACTTGAAAAGGTTCAAAACTGAAAATGTTAAAAATTGAAGATTCTTAACAATTTAAAAAGTTAATAAAAACTCAAATATGGAATAAATTTCAAATATGGAAAAAAATTGAAATGAAAAATTTCAAAATCGAAAACTGTTCAGACTTGAAGTATGTTCAAAGTTCAAAATTTTAAAAAGTTCAAAAAAAACTCACGTCCGAAAAAATTTCAAACTTGAAAATGTTCAGAAAGTTCGAAAAGAACTGATGGAAAAAACTGTTTAAACCAGCAGAAAACCAAATAAAACCGAAAGAAACAGTAGAGAACCGAAAAACCTGGTAAAACAAAAACAAAAAAAAGGGAGCAGCGGCCCCGCGCTGACGGCCCGGCCCATCCTCTTTTGGCCTCTGGCGGCCACAGAGAGCAGTGAATAGGTGCGGTTGCTTACCCCGTTAGGCCCAATCTTGTAGCCCGTTCATTCTTTAGCATATTGTGCGCCTATTTGTTCAGTTTTTTTAAATTAAACTGGAGTTTGTTCAATTTGAATCGTACCATCTCACTTTGGGCCACCATTTTGCCCATGGTTCCTCAATCATACGTATGAACTTTAAAAAGGTCCCATTATTCATGATTGAAGGTGTGGTCGACTTGGAGTACGTAGCCTTGCCTTATTGTCTATCATTGTCCGCGTTCAGCTCATCGTCAAGATGTCAAGATGCAATCAAAAATAACATCTAGCAATAAGATCACAACACAAGTGTCACTGATATCCTGGAGGTTGAATCCCTCTTGTTGGGGATTATTATTTCTATGGACCTCGTGGAGTAAATACAAATTATTCCAGAGCCATGAACTAAAACTTTCATGCAAACTAGTTAACCATTCTATCCTTTCGTATCAAGGCATTATCCCCTTTATTGATGCCTTTTGCATAATCCTAAATACCAACTCAAATAAATGAGTTGAGTGAATTTATCACAAAATTGAAAATTGGAGTAAACACTAGTTGACCTACTAAATGTGTTTTCTTGTCAGATGTCATCATATCAAATATAGTTCTTGAAAAAGCACAATCTAATAGAGACAAAATAGGTTTGTCATCCATTCTACAAAAATTTGTTCGTCTCGGCCATCTCTACACCAAAAATAGGCGAATCTTCTAACATAAGATGGGAATGTACAAGACTAGTAGTATTTTGCTATGAGAATGAAATGGGTACCATTTTTATTATCTTGGTCTATTTTTTACTATTTATAATGTCCCGGTGGACCCAAGTCGAATCAAAACACATGACTATCAATAATCTATGCTAACTTTTTTTACGTTCTTAAGTACAAAATCCTTATCATGGCATACATTTTTAACTAGTACCATTTACTACTATACTTAGAAATATTAACCTCACAAATACAAATTAAAATATTAAGATGCAATTTTTTGTTATATAATTGAAATGTTGACCATTAAAAATACACATTCCGAGGAAAATGATATTAGCTGATTCCTTTTCAAGGCACCACCTCCTACAAATCTATGTAAACCAAATCTTCGTATATTAAAATATATTTTTTGCGAAAATCGTATATTAAAATATTAGAAATAAAAAATCACATGTCTTGCAAAATAGTTGTGCCACTAATATGAATTAAAAATATAAGTATGTCTTCATTACTACATTAGTTCCCATAAATATCATAGAAAAGGCTCTAAAGGAAGCATAGGTTTTTAGAGTGTATGGCTGTATATTTTATGCTACATAAATACATAGGATGTTATAAATTTAGAAAACTTAAAATTCTAGAATATAAAAAATATCTAGAGATTTTTTTACTTGAATCATTGAATTGCTCACGTCTTGGTTTTATGTTGGACAATATGTATTTCATCTTCTTCGGTTCAACATTCAGCTAGCATCGCGTGGAAAAAATTCACTTGGTATTGATATATCATTGGTCTATCAACTTATGAATTTTGAGTGAGATTTAAACTATCTTCCACGTGTCTCTCTTTTTTATACTTACTTGATCTACGGTATTTACGAATATACTTACCTTGTACATGGAAGATAGTTTAAATCTCACTCAAAATTCATAAAGCATGTAATGCAACCCCAAAAGTAATACTGAATTGCATCTGTAGTGTTAACTCACTCAAAATCAATAAACTCATCAAGATTCATATAAAAATAAAGAGCTTTTGTATATTTCTTGGCCCTAATAGATGGAACATTTTATTTTGAAAAAACTTCGATAGATAGATTTAAGTAACTTCAATGTATAAATTGGACCCACGAATGAGATGCTTTAGTTGAGCGCCTTTATTGTCCCACCCTTTTGTTAGGAGTCTTTTGGACCCACATATCAACATATGTGCTTTGGGTCGATTGACTTTCTCCATATTGGAAGAATTAAACTGTGGTAGAAGTTTTGGGCCCACGCCATCAGCCATGTTAAGTATTGAGGAGGGACACAATTCTATATTTGTCGATGTCAAGTCGATAGGTATGTCTTATTGTGTCTAATAACCTGAAAACCCGTAAAACTAATTCGTTGCAAGTGCATGGGGTGTAAGTAAAGAGAGAGGAATTTATGCTCTAAGTTCCATAGAGCTATTTTTCTTAAAACCCCAAAATGCATATTTTTAAGCCTGCAAAATTTGAAATATTATGACATGCAGTGCCCTATAAATGTGCCATATTTTTAAAACTTTGCATGCACAAAGAAGACAAACTGGATGGTCGGAAGTAGAAATAGTGGATGCTCTCGGATGAACATCTAGGAGCACAAGAGTAACAAGCTGGGTGTGTGGAGGGGGGCATGTTATGAGTCGGTGAATGAGGGCCAACTGGGGCATGTGCGAAACTCTAAAATAGAGCCTATTTATATAGAAAAAATATAACTACCTATTTTGATTATTTTTCTATCGATTGACTGCTTACTAGGTCTGGGTGTGGTATTTTGGTTTCATGCGTCACTGATAAACTCCATCTTTCTGGTTTTTTGTCATTCGATCTATGGTCTTTTCGGTTGAGTCTCCAGTCACTGACCAAATAGACCATTTGCAGAGAAAATGCAGAATCAACTTTCATTTGTATTGAGATTTCAGACAGTACACATGTAGTGTGTATCGTAGCCAACAACACAGTAGAAAAACATGTACTGGTACTACACTGCATGGGGAACTGCGCGGAACGATCTCCGACTCGCCAGATTCGAGTACCTCCGGCCGTCCGGCGCGGTCACATTTTGGGTGCCGATAGCTGCTTGACGACGGCGGGAGAAGGGCCGACGAGTGCTGGCCCCGCGGCGGCCGCGCTCCTTCAGGACCTCGTGCGTGAGGTCCCTGACGAGATCCGGCTCTGATCGCCTATCGGGGTTCAGCCGGGGCTGGGAGAACGTATCTGATGAAACGGTCCAAGTCATGCACCAGGTGCACCCGTATACTGCGATCCTTTGGATTGAAAAAGAAGGGACATGATCCAGCGAGCAGACGCGCTGCTGGCACATTTGCACAATGGACCTCGTACTCGTAGTATTCTTCCCAGACACAGCTTCGTCTCTCTCTCCCATGTCCTGTATTGTACATGCGCGGGTAGGTTCGTTCAAGCATCTCTATTTTCTTTTTCTTCTACTGATTCCAGATTAGGAATTTCCGATGGGATACAAGCTCGAGAAATTGTATTGGGATTGGGATCTCATCTTTCTCCCTCCATATCCTCTCTTCTCATTCCAAGTGGCTCTGGATGTCCATGGATCTGAGGATAGCAACACGACTGTGCTAGCACACGAGACCACGGTGAGGCGGACCTGCCGTCCAGCTAGCCTCGCCATCAAGATGGGTGCCGCACCGGAGCACGCAGACGCAGGCCGTGACGCGAGCCTCGCCGTCGTTCTGCCCAGCGATGCCACAGAGCTACATCGTGAGTCTCCCAAGTCCAAGATGGAAGAGGCAAATGGAAGAAGATGGGGATTGAATGGGAGTTTCTCTGCAGTTTGACAATACTGCAAGGTTTACTTTGTAAATTACACCAGCAGTCCACCTTGTTAAATCTGATACTCACATCTTTCATCCAACGGTATAGAACCTATGGTGCAACCGTTGCATATATTCCTCTGTTTCACTGGATACATTCTCGCGGGGCTGGGTGACTGGGGCGGCGGCGTGGTTGGCATCTGCCGGTGCCCTGCCTGGTGGGGTGGCGGCCTCTCGTGGGCAATGGCCACCAGACTAGCTCCGGGCGGCCTAGTTTTAGGAATTGCCAAATTGGGCTACTGAAACCGACGGGCTGAACTGCGCTCTAGTTCGCAGCTATTTTTTTGGCAGATCCCCTATTGCGGCCCCTACTTGGGGCGCCGCACAGGAGTGGGAAAGTTCTGGGCCGGCCCATTTATCTCGCTGTGGATTCTGCCAGCAACGCGGTTTTTCCAATTTTTCTTCTTTTCTCTCTGTTGACCTCCGGCTTTTAAGTTTTTTCACTTCAAAATAATTTGAACTTTTTTCAAGTTTGAAAATTTTCAAATCTGAAAAAGTTTGAAAATAGATTGAATTTTAAGATTTTTAGATTGAACTCTTTTCAAATTGAACATATTTAATTTTAAACTTTTTCAGATTTGAACATTTTTCAAAATTTAAAATTTTCAGATTTAAACTTTTTTCAAGTTTGAACATTTTTAGATTTGAACTTTTAAAAAAATTCACCATTTTTGTAATTCTGAACATTTTTTTAATACAATTTTTTTGAATTTTAATATTTTTAGTCTAATTTTTTAATTTTATCTTTTGAAATTTTCAAACGAAAGAAAAATCGGATTAACTAGAATGAGAAAGCGATTGATCTGAGTCCGCTGTGCCAAAAATGTAGACGAACAACACTACTCTGCATGGCCCATTTAAGCATGCGGGGCGGAATCCTGTTGCTGCCCCGAATGCTCTCCCCGCTTAGGCTTCGTTCGGTTAGTCCCACCCCGGCCGGGATCGACCTCAAATCCACTCCAATCCCCCCGGTCAACGCAGCCGGGAATTTTTCCCGTTCCACCCGACTCGGTGCGTTCGGTTATACCCGGGCGGGATCCAACTCCGGCCCAACCCCTGCCAAAACCCGCCATTCCACCGGGAAAAATACAATCTCCTCCCCACCCGTGGAAACTTTCCCGAATCGCTATCCAGAAAAAGTGGGAGAGCCGCTCTCTGTCACGCCGAGTCCCCGACCCCTCGTCTCGCGACTGCGGCGGCGACGGCGGCGGCGGCGGCGGCGCGAGGTCCCGGCTACGATGGCCAGCCACTCCATGCGATCTGCCTCCACCCTCCTCTCTCGTCCTGATCTGCATCTTAGGGCCGAGATCAAGATCTCCTCTCATGCGATTCATGGAGGAAGTCCGTCCTGGTCCGCCTGTAGTTCTTTGATTTGCTCGTCGGCTGCTCGATGCGAATGGTTCTTCGTCTAGCTGTTGAAAAATGCTGTGGTGATCGCCGGGGTTGCGAGAAGCAGGTTCTGCAGGAGGCTATGAGGATGATTCGGGAATACGAGGAGAGGGGTTATGGGGGATTGGGGTGATGATTCGGGTTCACCCAAATTCCTGCGGGGGTTAATCCACTAGGGAATTTAATTTCCTCCAACCGAACGAGGCCTTAGGGAAGTGAGTAGGAGCTCCTGGTTTTTTCCTTCAAGCAAATGTAGCATATACGATGTAGAAGAAAATATGGGCCCCTGGTAATTTGGGCCCCTATGCGGCCCGCATGGCTGCACGCATGGCCCCGTGAATTTTTTTAACGTCCATGAATCTTAGATGTTAGTCTAATCCCTTATGTTTCTCTCACCTCGATTCGAAATTCACCCTCCAAAGAAAAACTTATTCAAAATTAAGCTCGAGCTTTTTTTGGATTCGAAACCAATGGATGGTGTCGAGGGTACTCCTTGGCAATGCCCACCTTGAGGGGCTTAGGGTTGATGGAATCCTGCAGGCTAACACGAGACATCGGATACCAAACAAACGGGGAGAGAGATTTACCCAGGTTCGGGACCCTCGATGAGGTAAAACCCTTAGTTTCTGCTTGTCTGATCTTGATTATTGTGAATATCGGGTTACAATGGGGTAGCCGAAGGCTTTGACTAAGAACTTGACGAGAAGCTAGATTTGTGTATGACCTAACTCTCGACTTGCGGTGGCTATGGCTAGATTGATTGTGTGTCCCTCGGCAGCCCCTCTCCTGGCCCTTATATTGTGAGCCAGGTCTCGAGAGGTCTGTTCGAGTACGACTAGGTTACAAGGAGCGTGATATCTAAACTTTTCTTGTTTCTTCGTCTTCTTTCCTTGTTCTTCAAGAATCCTTCACGGGAACCGACATGGCGGCCCACCTTGGTTGGTAGATGATCTTCATGGGCCCCTGGTTGGTTCGTTGGAGGTAGCACAATATTAGTTACCCGAAGGGTAATGCCCACATCAGATGGGGAAGGGGTATTTATGCTCTTAAGTTGGTCAACAATATAACCTCGGATCAACAAAAAAAAGTAACTCGCAAGGGGAAGATTTTGAAAGAAGCATGCCTTAGAGGCATTAGTAAAGTTGGATTCAATATATTTTCTGATTCATAATTAATGTTTATGGTTCTATGCTACAACTGTATTGGTTCCGATTATCGTGATTTGAAGGAAAACCAAATTACATGTGTGAAATTATGAACACCAAATAGATATCGCTAGTCTCGCCTTAATACTACTGCATATATTATTGATGGTCTTGTTTTTCTTACCATGGGAAAAAGTAAAGTGTTACGATGTTGTTGATAATATATGAGCACAACGCTATTGGCGAAAAAATTATGTTGGATAGGTCATAATTGATATACTGTGAAACACATCATCAATATTGTTACCTTTAGTTTCTCAACGACAAGTATTACCGTTTACGAATATTCGTTTGATCATGAGTGTAGTGTAGACTTAGATATCGAATGGTTGCAATGACATCACCAAATGTTATACTGTAACTAGGTAGAAATAGTAGTGCTCTCCATGCCACCCTTGTGGGGGGAAATCAACCTTGCTACATCACTCTACCATTTGAGTCTCAACTATGTGGAAAACATGTGTAGTTTTGTTGCCATTAGTGGCGAATCTCTACTCCTGCTTCTACTCCTGCTGTAAATTACTATAAGCAAACAATGTGTAGGGTTACGATGGTATGTCCTTACCGACTATGGATTGGAGTCCTATGGTGGCACGTTCCTGTGATGTATGCTCCGAGTATTCCGCCTTCTAGTTCTAGTGGAATACTTCTTGGGCTAGTAGTCGAATCCGTCTTGGGTCGTTCCTAGTCGGATGGGCCTCCATCTTGATCATTGGTAAACGGACATCTCCAATGAACCCTTATTAACTCACCTCATGTGGGACACCTTGGTTGACTACCATTTGGCCCTGTCATGTCTATGCCCATAAAGTATATCCACAACATCCATTGATGACTGCAAGTGCACAATTTGTTTGTAGCTAGTTTCTAAGTAAGAATATCGAACCACGGAGAGCTAAAGTTCAGAAGGTCTTTATGCCCCTTGTTATTATTAGTAAATAAGTACTTAGTACTTGTTGCTAATTATAGGGTAATGTGTATGATGGAGGATTGATAATTGAAGTGTAGTTGTGAATAACGACAAAGTAAATAACTAATTAAACATAGTAAACTAAAGGGCATGTGAATAGGAGTTCGGAGAGAGCAATATGATTAAAGAGTTCTGAGGGAGTGTTAGTTCCCCCACTAGCATCTATTAATTATGATTAGGATAATCTATATCTTCCTTTTTTCGAAATGGGGATAATACCCCAGCCTCTGCATCAAAATGATGCATATGGCTGCTTTATTACCTTATTAAAAGAGACTCCAGCGTTTACAGTTTATTACATCTCACTCATCGACTAAAGTCGAGACTAAAATCAACCATCTAAATAAACAAAGAAGTTGTCTCCAAGAAAACATCAAAGATTTAATCTAAGTTGATGCCGCCGACCACACTCGGTTGTAAAAATCCCGTGCGACCATCTCCAGTCGGTTGCACCCGGACTCCATGGCAGCCCGATGATCCTCTCGGTTGGAGATAAGACCACGTACGGATCCAATGAATAGCCAAAGGAATTACCTGCAAGAAAGGTTGAGGTTTCGGCTTGTTAAAAACCACTTCATTACGCACATTCCATATAGCCCAAATCAAAGCGCATACACCCACACGAATCTGCAGTACATCTTTCTTTGCAATACCACTAAGCCAAGTACCAAAAAGATGAGTGATATTCACAGGTGGGGATAAACCGAAAGTCATATATATTATGCGCCAAACAACCTTAGCTAGAGGGCATTCAATAAACAAATGTTGAATAGATTCATCCTTATCACAGAAAACACATTTCTTGCATCCTTGCCAATTTCTTTTTGCAAGGTTATCTTTGGTTAAAATAACTCTCCGATAGAGAAACCACATAAAGATCTTAATCTTCAGCGGTACCTTCATTTTCCAAATATATTTCCTTAAGAAGTTCCTTTTATCTTGTAACAAATCAAGATAGTATGACTTTACAGTAAAATTGCCTGAACTAGTTAGAGCCCAAACAAAGGAATCAGTTTCATTAGACAACCGAACATGCATAAGATGTTCCACTAATTCTAACCAGAGAACCCACTTGTTGGGTGTTAGAATCCTTCTAAATGAAATCTGAAGAGGGTTATTCTCTAAAACATGCGCAACGGAGACATGTTTTCTTTCAGCAATGTTAAAAAGAGATGGGTATTGCTGTGACAAAGGTGCGTTCCCCAACCACTTATCTTCCCAGAAACTAGTATTTTTTCCATCGCCAATTTTGAAAGATCCACTCTTGAGAAAATCATCTTTCACTTTCATCAAACCTTTCCAAAAAGGAGAATCAAGTGGCTTTGCTTTTACTTGAGATAATGTTTTAGATTGAATATATTTGTTACGAAGCAATTCCTGCCACACCCCGTCTCCATTCAAAAGTTCAAACAACCACTTACTAATTAGACTCTTATTCTTTAGTTCCAATACTTCAATTCCCAGCCCCCCTGGTCTTTAGGGCGACACAAGATATCCCACCTCGATAACCTATACATACGCTTATGACCATCACTCTGCCACAAGAAACGCGATCTATAATAGTCTAGCCTTTTTCTTATCCCCACTGGGATCTCAAAAAAAGATAACATAAACATAGGCAGGCTAGTTAAAACCGAATTAATAAGAATTAAGCGGTCTCCATATGATAAAAGATTCCCAATCCAGCTACTCAACTTTCTCTCAAACCTGTCATCAACAGGTTTCCATTCACCATTCCTCAATTTACGATAATGAATTGGTATGCCGAGGTACTTAAAAGGGAAAGCCCCAATCTCACAACCAAAAAGGATTCTATATTGCTCCTCAACTTCCTTAGCTTTACCAAAACAGAAGATCTCACTCTTGTGAAAGTTAATTTTTAGGCCCGATAATTGTTCAAACATACAAAGAATAAGTTTCATATTTAACGCCTTTTCTAAATCATGTTGCATAAAAATAATGGTGTCATCTGCATATTGCAGCAATGACACACCCCCTTCCACTAAATGAGGAATGAGTCCATCTACTTGACCATCATCTTTGACCCTATTAATAATAATGGCTAATATATCAGCTACAATGTTGAAATGAATCGGAGATAGAGGATCCCTGCCTTAAACCCTTTTTTGTTTGAAAAAAATGGCCGATATCATCATTTACTCTAACCCCTACACTTCCACGAGTAACAAAATCTTGGATCCAATGGCACCACTTGGGATCAAAACCCTTCATACGCAAAGCTTGTTGTAAGAAATCCCAGTTAACTTTGTCATAAGCCTTCTCGAAATCAATTTTAAGCAAAATGCCATCCATTTTTTTACCGTGTAACTCATGAATTGTCTCATGAAGGATCACGACACCCTCTAAAATATGCCTTCCTGGCATAAACGCCGTTTGTGTCGGTTTAACCACCTTGTGTGCTACTTCCGACACCCGATTCGTAGCAACTTTTGTAAAGATCTTGAAGCTTACATTAAGAAGGAAAATAGGTCTAAATTGATGGATTTGAATCGCGTTCTCTTTCTTGGGTAATAAAACAATGGTTCCAAAATTAAGATGGAACAAAGGCAGAACACCGTTTTGGAAATCTTTAAACATTCTCATTAGATCAGTTTTTATGATATTCCAAAAAACTTGGTAAAACTCCGCCGGAAATCCATCTGGTCCCGGCGCTTTATTTTTTTCCATTTGCATGATAGCCTCGTACACCTCTTTCTCTGTGAAATCAGCCGCGAGAATGACATTCTCTTCCCCAGAAATTTGTGGGATATCAGCCTTGTCCGATTCCCTCATAGAAAAATAATTTTTGATTGGCGCCCCAAATAGACTTTTATAGTATTCAGAAATATACACTTTTAAATTGTCTTGGCCAACAATTGTACCCTCATCTTGTTCTAACTGAAAAATTTTCTTCCGTCTGTGTTTACCATTAGCAATAAGATGAAAATATTTCGTATTGTCTCCTCCTTCTTGAATATGCTTAACTTTAGCCCTTTGAGCCCACTTGGACTCTTCATCACGTCTTATCTTAACAAGCCTCTCGTTAGCATTGTTAAGATGAACACGTTCGGCGGAAGAGAGCGGCGTTGTTTCAGCTTTTTTATCAAGCAAATCAATTAGGTGCAGTAAGTGATCTCTCTCTGATTTATAAATATTACTCAGGTTTTTAGCTCACCCTCTAAGAAAACTTCTAAGATGACGTATCTTATTCTGCCAAACATCCATAGAGCTAGTACCATGCGATATGGATGTCATTCTCTTTTTATAATCTCCGCAAAACCCTCAAGGCGCAGCTAAGATAATTCAAATGAGAACTGCGATCTATATCTTCCTTCATCTCTATACTTACTACTATAATGTATCAGTTTTGAACTAGGCTAAAAGCATCAGTTCTGACCGTTGATCTTCTAAATCTAACGGTTGATATCAAGGGGATTCGCTTGAACAGTAAACTGCAGCTGCTTCCAAATCATTCTAGAATCATCACGATCGGGAGCTCCCACTGCAAGTCGCATGGTTCCTTTTGCGTACCGGCTCCAAGCGTGATTTGGGACTGGCCCATCTATGTCATTTCACTTCGTTTCCTCCACTCCTTATAATATTTCACATTAGGTCTGATTCGTACACCCAAGTCCAGCTAGCCTAAGGGCATCTCCAGCGGCGCGACGCATTTCGGACGTCCAAACGAACGCGTCGCGTCCATTTGCGTTGGTCCAAATGGTCGAAATTGTCCGGGCGTCCGTTTACGTTTGCGTTCGGCGTATATGAATGAGGAGAACGATGAAGTGGATATTTGCAAATCGAAGCCCCGAGATTGTCTCGGATAATACAAAGTATTCACTTGGTATCCGTCACAACCTCAATGCAGGAATCATAACAGAATATCTGAAGATTTATCACTTGCTTCGACCTCACGACCTCACCCAGGAGTTGCCGATGAGATCACCTGCAAGTTCAACGAATCTGGGTCCTATACTCATATACCTGCAGCTCTGCCTACCGATCTCATTTTTAAGGTCTGCTAAAACTACCAACTGCACCTGTGGTCTTTGGCCTAGACAATCTGAAAACGAGCGTCTGCTGATGATTGGACCAGCTGATCATCATGTAGTAGCATATGTATTTAGTCATTTGCATGGGATTTATTTAATTATGATTTAAACTATTAATCATAGCCTAATCCACATATGCAAGTTCCAAAGAGGGCTAAGGTGCATGCAGGATAGAAATATGATTTGTTAACCAATGGTGGTTATATACCAAAATTTTACATGATTTAGGCATGATAGTTGTTGTTTATGTTGTTTGCTGAAAGTATAGGTATCGTCTTGACTTGCTTTTAACCACGATAAAGCTCCAGCCACGACCATCCTGCATTGTGTGTATTGTGTAGTTCTTTTCTTCTTGCCATGTCTTATCTGAAAAAAAAACACAAACTGGACTTCAGCTTTTGGCTCTTTCTTTCAAGCTAATCAGGCTATCCAATAAATATCACCTACCTGCATTGTGTTATTTTGAATCTATAAATTTTTGGGTGATTATCCAATAAATATTACCTAGCTTCATTGAGAGTTTGAGATGATGAAATACCAAATAGAGTGGCCTGGCTGAATCGGCGGACATAGTAGGAAGTGGAGGCACGCTTGACCATGAAGCACATTGTGCACGCGTTAAAATTGGCTTGTTTAGCATAGATGTTTTGTAGGAGTGATTAAGTTTCTATTGCTCCTGGTGCAACGCACAGACACTTCGGGGTAGAGCTCCATAACTGGATGACAGATCAATTGTCATCCCTCATAACCACCATAGCAATTGATAGTCAGCCACTTCAATCTAACTATAATTAAGGGTTTTCCATGGTTATGCATAGATTCAGTGAGTCCCCTCACACCTCCATTGACTAGGTAAGTGAAGATCCAATGCGACATGTCCCTTAACACCTTCAACAACACCCTCTAACCAAGAGTAGTTCCCTCTCCCATCCCGAAGGCAAATGTTACATGTTGCACAACACATAACATCAAGAGAGTTAACTAATATACAATCATGAAAAAAAGTACAAACCATCTTTATTTCAAGACATAGTGTTTGCTAGGATTTCCCCAATACTCCCCAAGAACAAAGGTAGCTACTCACATATGAATGTAATAAACATCATACAATTAGTATGGATGAAGAATTAAGGTATGAATGAATACAAGTACGCATCTAGAATAGAGTTTGGAATTACAACAATTATACAGAGGGGGTCGACGATGGAGATGGCACATTGATGATGATGACGATGTAGATCGATGTTGAGGCCTTCAAGATCCTAGTCCCTTCTCCTTGGATGGTGGTGATGGTGGATATATCCACGGTGGTGGCTATGGCGGCGGCGTGGCGGCCATGGAGGTGTTGGAGAAGCAGGGCTTTGCCGTGGAGGTGTATGGAGATCTGTTCCTCTCCCTTGGGTCTCCACCTCTTTATATATGCCTAGGAGGGCCCTTGGCACCCCCCCAATACTGATTGTATGGCTTGGGGAAACCCTATGGACGATTAGGGCCGAAATGGTGAAGAAACGTCTATTTTGTGGAGGTTCGCGACCTGGATGCCATGATACGGGCAGCCAAACGGGCAGGCCCTGCCTGTATAGATGTTCTTTAAAGTTGGTGGGCTCCATAGTAATGACATCCATTTCCTCATACAAACTCCGATTTCGGTGTTCTTCAGCTCACTGAACTCCTATGAATGAGGGATACAACACCATCATCTTGGATTTGTATGGTGTGATTATGAAAAATTCAATTGTTCCATCCTCCAAATGGCTAAGTCTGGTGGCTACAGCTCCTCCATATTGTGTCCTCTTTGTTCCACTTGACTTCCCTTAGTCATAAATGTGTCTTGCACCTACACACACAAAAATAAAGAGAAAGGTAATAAAATCCTAATAAAAGTAGTAATTATGAAATACTCATATGAAAGTGAATGAGAGTTGAAAGTAAAGAGTATTGGCATAGTTATAGAGAGACGGAGCATGATATAGGTGGTAAAGGGCACATTTCATATGCCTAAAAAGTGTTGGATTTACATGCTATCACTGATCTCACCTATAGAAAGTGAGGGGCAGGAGACGTCTAAGCCAACCCTAGTGTACGCCACCCCACTGCCATATGCCCGCATTGGTGTCGCCCAAGTGTTGCCATCGTCACCCCCTCTTTTGTGTCATTGCCCTAGTGAAAGTGCATGGAGCCCCCATGTGTGGTTTTGGTAATTAATGACAATCCCTATGGACTAATGTTTGCATTGATTTATATTTATAGGAGTTGTCCATAGAAAATTCTTGAATCATATGTTGGCTTCAAGGTTGCAATAAGAAGAAATGAAGTGGAAGTTCAAGATGAGCCAACTCGAAGAGGTCATACGCTCGAAGCTTGACATTAATATTGTGTTCATGGATACGTGAAGATGCACCGAATAAGAAGAAGCTCACCCATAGTGGAGTATGGGGGAGCAATCCATAAGACTTCATCAAGCAAGCACAATCAAGAAAGACGTTCCATCTTGTTACAATCACGATCGTCATCATTGAGCTCAAGTGGAATGCGCAAGGTTAAAGTTTTCTCTTGATAGGATTTCTTTCTTCCGGTCTCGTGGTTTAGTTGGGAGACCGGTTGATAGGATAGTGTTCGTACTATCCAGAGGGCTCTCGAGTGAGTAATTCGATTGTATCATTCGGAGTGAGCTCAAACCGTTGCATCCTTGCATCATATTTATTGTTTGTTATTTGGATCTTATACATGTGGTGTTTTAGAGCTTGTGTTTATTTCCATGACAAGTTCTACTTCATCGAAAACGGACTTCGCATATATCTCTTGTAACGTTTTCGATATTGGAGTTTTTCTCGGTTCTCAAGGCTTAGAGGTTTCACTCTAAAAATCATAGAAAAAGATCCCCCACTTGTTTCCATATTTTCACTTTTCGGGGAATATCTTTTCGTCCTCTTTCCAACAAAATTGGTTTCACTCGATTCGGAGTTCCCTAACTCGAATTATTGATTTTAGAAATTTGCCTTTTGATTTAAAAAGAAAAGAAGAAATGGGGGCGAACAGTTTTGGGCCGGGCGATACTACCGCTAGCTGTACCGAACCGATACTGCACCCAGCCTCCCAGCCTCTGTATTTCCAGCGACACCACAACGGTAGGAGGGCGGTAGTTCCGCGCGGACCTAATAGGCGGTAGTACCATTGGTCCGTCCGGTACTACCGCCGGCCCATCTTCCTCCCTGGCCACCATCCCACACCCAGGCCGTCAGCCACACGCATCAGGCCGCCTCCCACGCTTGCCTGGCCCTCTTGCTTGCCCAACGCAACACCGCATGCGCTCGCGCCGCTCGCCACGCACTCGTCTGCGCGCCTCCATCGGTAGCTGCCTGCTCGATCTTCTTTATCCCCTGTTCCATTTTGTTGATTCTTGGTTGACTTGCTAAGTTGGGCCCGGGCGGTAGTACCGTGCCCCAGGCCGGTACTACCGGCCCAACTTGATTTTGGCCGGATTTTGTGCCCAACGGGCAGAAAATTGAGGCCACCTATTTAAACCCTCTTCTGTCCTTTTTGGATACTTCCTCTTCAACCTCTTGCTCTCCACCATTATTGCTATTTGGAGAGCTTCCCCTCACTCAATCCCTCCATGATTCTTGCTCATATTTGAGGAAAAGAGAGAGGAGAGCTATATCTACATTTGCACCAATCAAATCCCCCGCTTTGTGAGGGAATCACTAGATCTAGATCTTGGAGAGAAATTTGATGTTCCTCTTCTTATTGTTCTTCCTCTCTTATTCCCCCAATAGATTTTATACCGTTGTTGGAATTTGAGGGAGAAGGATTTGGGCATCTTTGTGGTGTTCTTGCCATTGCATTTGGTGCATCGGTTTGAGCTTTCCACGGTGATTCATGGAAGTGAAAGTGATGAGCTTGTTACTCTTGGGTTCTTGGAACCCTAGACGGCTTTTAGGCCTTTGTGGTGATTTGTTGTGAACCTCCAATTAATTTGTTGATGTGTGCCGCAACATTTGTGTAAGGCCCGGTTTCCGCCTCAAAAGGAAATCCCTTAGTGGAACCGTGACCTAGGCCTTTGTGGCAAGAGTCACCAGAGAATAAGGTGAGGCCTTCGTGGCGATCGGTGTGTGGTGTGACTACCACATCTTGGGGTGAGGCCTTTGTGGTGTTGGTGTACATAAAGCAACCACACCTCAAGGTGAGGCCTCTTGTGGCGTTTGGGAGCACTAAGCAACCACACCTCTCCAACGTAGATTAGCACTCGCAAGAGTGTGAACTTCGGGATAAATTATCGTCTCCCGCATGCCTCGGTTATCTCTATACCCGATCTCTTTACTTATGCACTTTGCTTTGTGATAGCCATCGTGCTTGAAGATATATATCTTGCTATCACATAGTTGCTTGTATTGCTTAGCATAAGTTATTGGTGCACATAGGTGAACCATAATATATAGGCTTTGGGATTGACAAAGTAAACACTAGTTTTATTCCACATTTGTTAAGCCCATTGCTAGCAGTTGACGTGGAAGTCGACAACCGCGTTGGGGAACCCCAAGAGGAAGGTGTGATGAGCAAATCAGCAAGTTTTCCCTAAGTAAGAAATCAAGGTTTAATCAACCAGTAGGAGAAAGGCGTGACTTCTGAAGGTGTTGCTAGCTGACTATTGGCAGGGCGCACTACTGGCGTCAGCAATAACATGGAACCTGCACACAACACAACCAAAATACTTTGCCCCAACTCACAGTGAGGTTGTCAATCTCACCGGTTTTGCTGAACACAAAGGATTGGACATATCGAGTGGAAAGAAATGTTTGCAGTGGAATTAAAGAGAACAGTGACATGATTGCAGTAGATGAATTTATCAATGTAAAAGAAAAAAAACCGGAGTCCACGGTTCACTAGAGGTGTCTCTCCATAAAGATAAATAACATGTTGGGTGAACAAATTACAGCTAGGCAATTGACAGAATAAAGACCATACATGACAAGATGATTACTATGAGATTCATTTGGGCATTACAACATAATACATAGATCGTAATCCAACTACATCTATGACTAATAATCCATCTTCCGGTTATCGTCTGAACCCCTTTCAGTATTAAGTTGCAAGCAACAGATTATCGCATTAAGCAATGTGTGTAAAGTAAACAATAGAATTACCCTTGGATAAAACATTGTTGTTTTCTCCCTAGTAGCAACAACACATCTACAATCTTAGAAGTTATTGTCACTCTTCCAAAAAAACTAGAGGCATGAACCCACTATCGAGCATAAGTACTCCCTCTTGGAGTCACAAGCATTTCCTTGGCCAAAGTATCTACTAGCAACAGAGAGCAAGCAAGATCACAAATAACATATGACAAGAATATATAATCGATCTCAACATAGTATTCCATATTCATCGGATCCCAGCAAACACAACATGTAGCATTACATAAGGATGATCTTGATCATGATAGGCAGCTCACAAGATCTAAACATGAGGCACAAATTGGAGAAGACAACCATCTAGCTACTGCTATGGACCCATAGTCCAGGGATGAACTACTCACGCATCACTTCGGAGGCAGGCATGGTGATGTAGATGCCTCCGGTGATGATCTCCCCCTCCAGCAGGGTGCCGAGAAGAGTTTCAGAACCCTCCCGAGCTAGGTTATGTGATGGCGGCTGATACGTCTCCGACGTATCGATAATTTCTTATGTTCCATGCTACATTATTGATGATATCTACATGTTTTATACACATTATATGTCGTATTTATGCATTTTCTGGCACTAACCTATTAACGAGATGCCGAAGAGCCAGCTGTTGTTTTCTGCTGTTTTTGGTTTCAGAAAACCTAGTAAAGAAATATTCTCGGAATTGGACGAAATCAAAGCCCAGGGTCCTATTTTGCCACGAAGCTTCCAGAAGACCGAGAGAGAGTCGAAGTGGGGCCACGAGGTGGCGAAACACCAGGGCGGCGCGGCCCAGGCCCTGGCCGCGCCGACCTATGGCGTGGGCCCCTTCGTGCCGCCTCTTTACCTGCCCTTCCGCCTACAAATAGCCTCCGTCGCGAAACCCCCAGTACCGAGAGCCACGATACGGAAAACCTTACTGAGACGCCGCCGCCGCCAATCCCATCTCGGGGGATTCCGGAGATCTCCTCCGGCACCCCGCCGGAGAGGGGATTCATCCCCGGAGGACTCTTCACCGCCATGGTCGCCTCCGGAGTGATGAGTGAGTAGTTCACCCCTGGACTATGGGTCCATAGCAGTAGCTAGATGGTTGTCTTCTCCTCATTGTGCTTCATTGTTGGATCTTGTGAGCTGCCTAACATGATCAAGATCATCTATCCGTAATACTATATGTTGTGTTTGTCGGGATCCGATGGATAGAGAATACTATGTTATGTTAATTATCAAGTTATTACCTATGTGTTGTTTATGATCTTGCATGCTCTCCGTTATTAGTAGAGGCTCTGGCCAAGTTTTTGCTCTTAACTCCAAGAGGGAGTATTTATGCTCGATAGTGGGTTCATGCCTCCATTAAATGCGGGACAGGTGACGAGAAAGTTCTAAGGTTGTGGATGTGCTTGTTGCCACTAGGGATAAAACATTGATGCTATGTATAAGGATGTAGTTATTGATTACATTACGCACCATACTTAATGCAATTGTCCGTTGTTTTGCAACTTAATACTGGAAGGGGTTCGGATGATAACCCGAAGGTGGACTTTTTAGGCATAGATGCATCGTTGGATAGCGGTCTATGTACTTTGTCGTAATGCCCAATTAAATCTCACTATATTTATCATGACATGTATGTGCATTGTTATGCCCTCTCTATTTGTCAATTGCCCGACTGTAATTTGTTCACCCAACATGCTTTTATCTTATGGGAGAGACACCTCTAGTGAACTGTGGACCCCGGTCCTATTCTTTACATCGCATACAATCTACTTGCAATACTTGTTTTACTGTTTTCTGCAAACAATCATCTTCCACACAATACGGTTAATCCTTTGTTACAGCAAGCCGGTGAGATTGACAACCTCACTTGTTTCGTTGGGGCAAAGTACTTTGGTTGTGTTGTGCAGGTTCCACGTTGGCGCCGGAATCCCTGGTGTTGCGCCGCATTACATTCCGCCACCATCAACCTTCAACATGCTTCTTGGCTCCTCCTGGTTCGATAAACCTTGGTTTCTTTCTGAGGGAAAACTTGCTGCTGTGCGCATCACACCTTCCTCTTGGGGTTCCCAACGGACGTGTCATCTACGCGCATCAAGACTGTTTTCTGGCGCCGTTGCCGGGGAGATCAAGACACGCTGCAAGGAGAGTCTCCACTTCCCAATCTCTTTACTTTGTTTTGTCTTGCTTTATTTTTTTTACTACTTTGTTTGCTGCATTATATCAAAACACAAAAAAAATTGGTTGCTAGCTTTACTTTATTTACTATCTTGCTTTCTATATCAAAAACACACAAAAAAATTAGTTACTTGCATTTACTTTACTTGATTCATCATGTTTCCTTTTAATTTTACCGTAAAAGACATACCGGTAGGACGTGGGTCTATAGTTGGGAGAAATAATATAGAAGAATTTTTCAATCATGTTAGTACCGTTGAAGATTTTGAAGATAGACATTTGGTAGAACTTGCTCCTACTTATGAAATTGCTGTCTGCTGCTTTAGTTCGCATGTTGGAAACTAAATTTGTTAATCTCAATCCTATAATCCAACACATGTTTCTTACACTCGGTGATATGGAAGAAGGGGAAAAGAAAGATTTTGTTTTAGAAACCCTTCTTAGAGAATTTGGTGGTATAGCAAGAGAGGCTAGAAAGGTCTTTATTAAATATAAGATGCTTGGTTCTTATACCAATTTTGCTAGTATCCTTGAAAAGATGGACATGGAGAGAGTAAGGTACACTAATAACATTAATGATTGTGGGGAGATCAAAGCACCAATACCATGTAAGCTCCTAGCAATGAATGAAGCATTAGAAAATAACTATGCTTGGCTTGTTCCTGAAAATTTGTTTGATGAGAGTAGCAAACCCAAGACTAATGAAAAGGGAGCCGCTGAAACTTATGTATCCAATATACTATGCATGGTTGAGAAAACCCCCAACACCTCTGGTTATGATATCGATGCCTCACCTCTTGATAATACTTGATACACACTTTCTGCGCCTAGCTGAAAGGCGTTAAAGAAAAGCGCTTATGGGAGACAACCCATGTTTTTACTACAGTATTTTTGTTTTATATTTGAGTCTTGGAAATTGTTTACTACTATAGCAACCTCTCCTTATCTTAGTTTTGTGTTTTGTTGTGCCAAGTAAAGTCTTTGATAGTAAAGTTCATACTAGATTTGGATTATCGCGCAGTTTCGGATTTCTTTGTTGTCACGAATTTCGACCTGCCTCCCTGTAGGTAGCTCATAAAATTAAGCCAATTTACGTGCGTGATCCTCAGATATGTACGCAACTTTCATTCAATTTAGGCATTTTCATTTGAGCGAGTCTGGTGCCTCAATAAAATCCATCTTTACGGACTGTTGTGTTTTGACAGATTCTGCCTTTTATTTCGCATTGCCTCTTTTGCTATGTTGGATGAATTTCTTTGATCCATTAATGTCCAGTAGCTTTATGCAATGTCCGAAGTGTTAAGAATGATTGTGTCACCTCTGAACATGTTAATTTTTATTGTCCACTAACCCTCTAATGAGTTGTTTCGAGTTTGGTGTGGAGGAAGTTTTCAAGGATCAAGAGAGGAGTATGATGCAATATGATCAAGGAGAGTGAAAGCTCTAAGCTTGGGGATGCCCCGGTGGTTCACCCCTGCATATTTTAAGAAGACTCAAGCGTCTAAGCTTGGGGATGCCCAAGGCATCCCCTTCTTTATCGACAACATTATCAGGTTCCTCCCCTGAAACTATATTTTTATTCCGTCACATCTTATGTGCTTTGCTTGGAACGTCGGTTTGTTTTTGTTTTGTTTTTGTTTGAATAAATGGATCCTAGCATTCATTGTGTGGGAGAGAGACACGCTCCGCTGTTGCATATGGACAAGTATGTCCTTAGGCTTTACTCATAGTATTCATGGCGAAGGTTGAATCTTCTTCGTTAAATTGTTATATGGTTGGAATCGGGAAATGCTACATGTAGTAATTCTAAAATGTCTTGGATAATTTGATACTTGGCAATTGTTGTGCTCATGTTTAAGCTCTTGCATCATATACTTTGCACCCATTAATGAAGAAACACTTAGAGCTTGCTAATTTGGTTTGCATATTTGGTCTCTCTAAAGTCTAGATAATTTCTAGTATTGAGTTTTGAACAACAAGGAAGACGGTGTAGAGTCTTATAATGTGTACAATATGTCTTTTATGTGAGTTTTGCTGCACCGTTCATCCTTGTGTTTGTTTCAAATAACCTTGCTAGCCTAAACCTTGTATCGAGAGGGAATACTTCACATGCATCCAAAATCCTTGAGCCAACCACTATGCCATTTGTGTCCACCATACCTACCTACTACATGGTATTTCTCCGCCATTCCAAAGTAAATTGCTTGAGTGCTACCTTTAAATTTCCATCATTCACCTTTGCAATATATAGCTCATGGGAAAAATAGCTTAAAAACTATTGTGGTATTGAATATGTACTTATGCACTTTATCTCTTATTAAGTTGCTTGTTGTGCGATAACCATGCTCCCGGGGACGCCATCAACTATTCTTTGTTGAATATCATGTGAGTTTCTATGCATGTCCGTCTTGTCCGAAGTAAGAGATATCTACCACCTTAATGGTTGGAGCATGCATATTGTTAGAGAAGAACATTGGGCCGCTAACTAAAGCCATGATTCATGGTGGAAGTTTCAGTTTTGGACATATATCCTCAATCTCATATGAGAACACTAATTTTTGCCACATGCTTATGCATTAAAGAGGAGTCCATTATCTCGTTGTCCATGTTGTCCCGGTATGGATGTCTAAGTTGAGAATAATCAAAAGCGAGAAATCCAAAATGCGAGCTTTCTCCTTAGACCTTTGTACAGGCGGCATGGAGGTACCCCATTGTGACACTTGGTTAAAACATGTGTATTGCGATGATCCGGTAGTCCAAGCTAATTAGGACAAGGTGCGGGCACTATTAGTATACTATGCATGAGGCTTGCAACTTGTAAGATATAATTTACATAACTCATATGCTTTATTACTACCGTTGACAAAATTGTTTCATGTTTTCAAAATAAAAGCTCTAGCACAAATATAGCAATCGATGCTTTCCTCTTTGAAGGACCATTCTTTTTACTTTTATGTTGAGTCAGTTCACCTATTTCTCTCCACCTCAAGAAGCAAACACTTGTGTGAACTGTGCATTGATTCCTACATATTTGCATATTGCACTTGTTATATTACTCTATGTTGACAATTATTCATGAGATATACATGTTACAAGTTGAAAGCAACCGCTGAAACTTAATCTTCCTTTGTGTTGCTTCAATACCTTTACTTCGATTTATTGCTTTATGAGTTAACTCTTATGCAAGACTTATTGATGCTTGTCTTGAAGTGCTATTCATGAAAAGTCTTTGCTTTATGATTCATTTGTTTACTCATGTCATTACCATTGTTTTGATCGCTGCATTCATTACATATGCTTACAATAGTATGATCATGGTTATGATGGCATGTCACTCCGCAAATTATCTTTGTTATCGTTTACCCGCTCGGGACGAGCGTAACTAAGCTTGGGGATGCTGATACGTCTCCGACGTATCTATAATTTCTTATGTTCCATGCTACATTATTGATGATATCTACATGTTTTATACACATTATATGTCGTATTTATGCATTTTCCGGCACTAACCTATTAACGAGATGCCGAAGAGCCAGCCTATCGTTTTACGCTGTTTTTGGTTTCGAAAACCTAGTAAAGAAATATTCTCGGAATTGGACGAAATCAACGCCCGGGGTCCTATTTTGCCACGAAGCTTCCGGAAGACCGAGGGAGAGTCGAAGTGGGGCCACGAGTTGGCGAAACACCGTGGCGGCACGGCCCGTGCCCCGGCCGCGCCGACCTATGGTGTGGGCCCCTCGTGCCGCCTCTTTACCTGCCCTTCCGCCTACAAATAGCCTCCGTCGCGAAACCCCCGCACCGAGAGCCACGATACGGAAAACCTTACCGAGACGCCGCCGCCGCCAATCCCATCTCGGGGGATTCTCGGAGATCTCCTCCGGCACCTCCGCGGAGAGGGGATTCATCCCTCGGAGGACTCTTCACCGCCATGGTCGCCTCCGGAGTGATGAGTGAGTAGTTCACCCCTGGACTATGGGTCCATAGCAGTAGCTAGTTGGTTATCTTCTCCTCATTGTGCTTCATTGTTGGATCTTGTGAGCTGCCTAACATGATCAAGATCATCTATCTGTAATACTATATGTTCTGTTTGTCGGGATCCGATGGATAGAGAATACTATGTTATGTTAATTATCAAGTTATTACCTATGTGTTGTTTATGATCTTGCATGCTCTCCGTTATTAGTAGAGGCTCTGGCCAAGTTTTTGCTCTTAACTCCAAGAGGGAGTATTTATGCTCGATAGTGGGTGCATGTCTCCATTAAATCTGGGACAGTGACGAAAGTTCTAAGGTTGTGGATGTGTCGTTGCCACTAGGGATAAAACATTGATGCTATGTCTAAGGATGTAGTTATTGATTACATTACGCACCATACTTAATGCAATTGTCTCGTTGTTTTGCAACTTTATACTCGGAAGGGATTCGGATGATAACTCGAAGGTGGACTTTTTAGGCATAGATGCATGCTGGATAGCGGTCTATGTACTTTGTCGTAATGCCCAATTAAATCTCACTATATTTATCATGACATGTATGTGCATTGTTATGCCCTCTCTATTTGTCAATTGCCCGACTGTAATTTGTTCACCCAACATGCTTTTATCTTATGGGAGAGACACCTCTAGTGAACTGTGGACCCCGGTCCTATTCTTTACATCGCATACAATCTATCGCAACACTTGTTTTACTCGTTTTCTCGCAAACAATCATCTTCCACACAATACGGTTAATCCTTTGTTACAGCAAGCCGGTGAGATTGACAACCTCACTGTTTCGTTGGGGCAAAGTACTTTGGTTATGTTGTGCAGGTTCCACGTTGGCGCCGGAATCCCTGGTGTTGCGCCGCATTACATTCCGCCACCATCAACCTTCAACGTGCTTCTTGGCTCCTCCTGGTTCGATAAACCTTGGTTTCTTTCTGAGGGAAAACTTGCTGCTGTGCGCATCACACCTTCCTCTTGGGGTTCCCAACGGACGTGTCATCTACGCGCATCAGCGACCGCTACGGAATTTTTCGTGGATGGAGGCTCGGGTGTTTAGGTTTTTCCCGAGATCGTGAATAAATAGGCGGAAGGGCGAGGTCGGTGGAGGCCAGGGTGTCCCACACCATGCCTTGGAGCAGGCCCAGGGCTGGCCGCGGTAAGGGGTCGTCTGGCCCCCATGTGGCTCCTCTTCGTCTCCCCTTTGGACTCCGTCTTCGTTAAGGAAAAATATTGACTTCGGCTTTTGTTTCGTCCAATTCCGAGAATATTTCCTGTACAACTTTTCTGAAGTACAAAAACAACAGAAAACATATTGGAATTGGTGTAAAATAAGCATGGAGCATCAAAAATTATAGATACGTTTGTGGCATATCAAGTAGCCCCAAGCTTAACTCCTGCTCGTCCTCGAGTAGGTAAGTGATAACAAAAATAGTTTTTGAGGTCACATGAAGCCAACACAATCTTGATCAAGTTATTGTAAAAGCATTGTGAGCTGGGATCAAAGTACTCTAAACATAGGCATGCTAGATATAATTCTAACAGAAGAACTTATCAACTATATTATAACATGAGAAGTAACTCAAACAATGGATCATGAATAATTGTGCATTGAAAGCAACTGTTTGTTTATGAGCATATAAAAAACATAGCAAAGTGGTGCTCAACTTGTCCTTTATGAAGTAGCAAAACATAAATGCTTGGACACCTTTAAAGTTCAGAGGGTGACTAGATACAAGTAATTTAAGAACAAGCAATGGCATAGTCATGAATCAATCAATAATAATTTTGGGACTATGCACATTATACTAAGAATGACAACTATGCCCTCTTAACTGGTGCATAAAGAAGAAGATGAAGACTCAACATAAAATTAAAAGAAAGGGTCCTTCAAAGAAGGAAGCAAGATTAATAAGTTTTATAGACCTTCCAAAAAGTATGGTACTCATTAGCTTTGAGCTCTCATTACCCCTATCATAAGCATCTTGAATGGTTAAAGTTAATGTGAGGGAAAATATGAGTTATATATTTGACAATTCACAAGCTGAAAATCTCGTGCCCCTTGAATACGAGTACCTAAACCTTATGCTACTCAACTTAGGTCCCAAATAAGTTCTTGTTATTGTAAGTATACATGTATCATCGAGAATGCCAACGAGGTACCTCTTGCCCCATGATATGGAAGTACTCTTTCATAGGAGGAATCCCATGCCAAAATGACAAGACAAACAGACAATGAGCATCTCAGCAATCTTTTTATTTACTATGGGCATAGCTTTTTATTGAAGATGCTTCATAGAATGCGCACTATGGTTCACTGTAAATTTCCGCCATGAATGATGCATGGCTTAAATTGGCGGCCCAGGCGTTTCTCTAACATATATGCAAACTCCATGGACTTACAAGTTTCCATTTTATTTCGCACCGCTAGGCATCCATAAACAAAAGAACATGATATCAACTAAATAGAGATAAGTGCAATGTTGAAAGCATTCCCCATGAAAGCATGGTTGTGCTAACTCCCAACTCGCAATTTTCAAACATATAAACTTCATAAGATAGTCACAATGGCTCAAGTTTATTAAGTGCAAGAAAGTAAATGTGCCATCAAGTTCGTGAGAGCTTTACTAACTAATTTTCTCATAAAAAATTTATTTGGAAGATAAATAAAAGCATGATGAATATACTTGGAATAGCAATAATGCTAATAGGTAGATATGGTGGACACAATTGGAAAACTTTGGTTTTTAGTGGTAGGATGCACGAGTAGTGTTCATACTCAGTACATGTGAAGGCTAGCAAAAGACCAGGAGCGACCAACTAAGAGAGTAATAATGGCCATAATCATGTATAACGACAAAACATTATCAATGAAAGCATAAAGTGATATTACAAGTCAAAAATTAAATGATCATAGAGGCTTTAGTTGACTGGTTATAGTCATAACATGATGTAAACATGCACCAAGTCAGCCAATAAAGCATCAAAGGAGAATACCACAATATTATGCTTTTTATGATGAAAACAACACATGATTCTTTTAATAGCACATAATGCACTCTCACATATTTGATAAAAGTCATGCTACAACAATAGATACTAAGCATGTAATAAGAATAAAATCCAACATGACATGCTAAATTCTATGCCACAGTCTAGGCAAGCTTTCTTTTGCATCACTATAAGCATGAAACATTTTACTCGTCTCCAACACCAATCAATTTATTTGAAAAAACTCTCAGAGATGAAAATCAATATGGACCAGAGAGCTAATCATACATGAATAAATAATACTAACAAGCTCTGGACAAAATAATAATAGAAAACCAAGAGCTAAACGCGGTACTAGAAAACTAGAACACTCGGAGAACAATAAGAGCGAAAACTACAGCGTTCTATGCAATTAAAATAGAGCGTGTCTCTCTCCAAAACAAATATGCTAGGATCCAACCATATACTACATAAAAAAACTAAAAAAACTAGAAACAAAAATAAAGATGCTCCAAGGACAACACATATCATATGAAGCAATAAAAATATAGCGTATAGAAAGATGACCTCATGCTTTGTTGATGAAGAGGGGATGCTATGAGCATCCCCAGCTTTGACGCTTGTACCTCTTAGATATTTATTCAGGTGCAGGGGCATCTCCAAGCTTGAGCTTTTTGTCCATTCTTCATCTTATTACATCATTCTTCTCTCCCTACACTTGAAAACTTCCTTCATACAAAACTTTACACAATTCTTTATTAGCAGTATTAGTACAATCAAAATAACAAATTCACTTGGCTTCAGTCTAACATGTATCAAACACCTATTAAAACATTAGATACTGTAGCAACCTCTTCAAAAAGCTCTTTGCTCAAAAGAACTTTAAAAAAGAGATTAAGAGGCAAATGCAAATAGTGGCAAAAATCTATCAAAATAAAACAACAAGTAAGATCGATTTTTTCGAAAATCTTCTGTTGCTTAGATTGAAAAGTGTTCAACTAACGAAAGTTAGATAATAACCCAGAGAATATGCTCAAAAATTGTAAGCTCAAAATTACGTTCTGACGGGGAATATGAATTTTTATGGTGACATCACATAAATTTTTTCTGGACAACAACTTTCCCAAATCTTACGTTCTTCCTATTAGAGGATATTCTTGGCACAAAACGAAATAAAAATGATAAGGAGAGGTTATTGCAAAGGTAATAACTTCCAAGACTCAACAAAAAAAATTACAAAAATAAAACATGGGTTATCTCCTAAGAGCGCTTTTCTTTAACGCCTTTCAGTTAGGCTCAGTAATTTGGAAAGATGCTCACATAAGAAATATGAATTAAAGCAAAAGAAAGCATCAAGGAGAAAATATGAAACACATTTAAGTCTAACCCACTTCCTATGCATATGAATCTTGGAAAACAATAAATCAAAGAAGCATATAGTAACAAGTATGGGTAGGTAAAACAAGAGCAACTCAGAAACTTTCAATATAAAGAGAGGTGTTTTAGTAACATGAAAATTCCAACAACCATATTTTCCTCTCTCATAATAATTTTCAGTAGCATCATGAACAAACTCAACAACATAAATATCACATAAAACATTCTTATTATGAGCCAGATAAATAAAATAATTATTACTCTCCACATAAGCATAGTCATTCTTATTAATTGCAGTGGGAGCAAATTCAATAAAATAGCTATCATTATTATTATCGTCACCATAATCATCAGATATAGGAGACATATTGTAATCATAATTAATTTTCTCCTCAATAGTAGGTGGACTGAAAATATCATATTCATCATTGTAATCATCATAGCAAATTTTCTCCTCTAAAGCTGGGGAACTAAAAAGATCATTTTCATAAAAACTACCTTCCCCAAGCTTTGACTTTTCCATAGCTTTATCAATAATGGTGTTCAAAGAATTCATACTAATAACATTGCTATTAGCATGCAAATAAAGTTTCATTGGTTTTTTAATTTTCTCTTCAAACACTTCATGTCCTAGCTCAAGATAAATACTATAAAGCTCTCTAATTTTGTTGTTGTTTTCCATTAAGCCTAACTAGTGAAAAACAAGAAACATCAACATGGGAGGTGCGCATAGAACAAACTAAGCAAAACAATAACAAAGTAAAGAGATTGGAGATGGGAGACTCCCCTCGCAGAAATCCTCTTTCTCCCCGGCAACGGAGCCAGAAAATCTTGTTGGTAGTTGACGTGGAAGTCGGCAACCGCGTTGGGGAACCCCAAGAGGAAGGTCTGATGAGCATAGCAGCAAGTTGTCCCTCAGTAAAAAACCAAGGTTTAATCGACCAGTAGGAGAAAAGCGTGACTTCTGAAGGTGTTGCTAGCTGACTATTGGCAGGACGCACTACCGGCATCAGCAACAACGTGGAACCTGCACACACGGCCAAAATACTTTGCCCCAACTCACAGTGAGGTTGTCAATCTCACCGGTTTTGCTGAACACAAAGGATTAGACGTATCGAGTGGAAAAAATGTTTGGGGTGGAATTAAAGAGAACAGTGCTTGTATAAAGTAAACATAACAGGATTGCAGTAGAAGAACTTATCGGTGTCAAGGAAGGGACCGGGGTCTACAATTCACTAGAGGTGTCTCTCCATAAAGATAAATAACATGCCGGGTGAACAAATTACAGCTGAGCAATTGACAGAATAAAGACCATACATGACAAGATGATTACTATGAGATTCGTTTGGGCATTACAACATAATACATAGACCGTAATCCAACTGCGTCTATGACTAATATCCACCTTCCGGTTATCGTCCGAACCCCTTCTAGTATTATGTTGCAAGCAACAGATTATCGCATTAAGCATTGTGTGTAAAGTAAACAATAGAATTACCCTTGGATAAACATTGTTGTTTTCTCCCTAGTAGCAACAACACATCTACAATCTTAGAAGTTATTATCACTCTTCCAGAAAACTAGAGGCATGAACCTACTATCGAGCATAAATAACCCCTCTCGGAGTCACAAGCATCTATTTGGCCAGAGTATCTACTAGCAACGGAGACCATGCAAGATCACAAATAACATATGACAAGAATATATAATCTATCTCAATATAGTATACAATATTCATCGGATCCCAGCAAACACGACATGTAGCATTATATAAGGATGATCTTGATCATGATAAGCAACTCACAAGATCTAAACATGAGGCCAAATTAGAGAAGACAACCATCTAGCTACTGCTATGAACCCATAGTTTAGGGATGAACTACTCACACATCACTTCGGAGGTAGGCATGGAGATGTAGATGCCTCCGACAATGATCTCCCCCTCCGGCAGGGTGCGGGGAAGAGCTTCAGAACCCTCCCGAGCTAGGGCCTGCGATGGCGGCCGTGATGGAACTTTTCGTGGATGGAGGCTCGGGTGTTTAGGTTTTTCCCGAGACCATGACTAAAAATGCAGAAGGGCTAGGTCGGTGGAGGCCAGGGTGGCCCACACCATGCCTTGGCGCGGGCCTAGGGCTAGCCGCGCCAAGGGGTGGTCTGGCCCCCCTATGGCTCCTCTTCGTCTCCCCTTCAGACTTCGTTGTCAGTACGGAAAAATATTGACTTCGGCTTTTGTTTCATCCAATTCCAAGAATATTTCCTATATAACTTTTCTGAAATACAAAAAAAACAGAAAATAGGGAACTAGCACTATGGCATCTTCTTAATAGGTTAGTGCTAGAAATGTATAAAGTGCAACGAAGTATGAGAAAAACATATTGGAATTGGTGTAAAACAAGCATGGAGCATCAAAAATTATAGATACGTTTCCGACGTATCACCCATCTCATAAAAGTTTTAAACCGCCTATTCACCGCCCTCTAGGCGACATCCGTGTAATTTCACCTAGCCTCCACCAAAGGGTGGGACATATGTGACATGTTTTGGTAGTAGGCGACAATGCAGATTGACACTCCACCATGGTCGGGGTCGTAACCTCTCAATCCGGAATGATATGTGTGAATTTTGTTGGACGACAACGCGAGGGAGGTCCCAACTCCTCAAGCGCATTGGGTTATCGGGGTCGGCATGGCGGAGGTACTAGCTCCTCCAGCCGTTGAGGCCATCCGGACGGCATCGAGGTTGATGTCACCAGAGTCGACGAGGGTTTCTTGAAGGTAACTCTATTGTTTTTTATTTGTAGAGTTACTTCCAGGTCTCGCGACATGTCGAGGGTTAATAGAGTAGGGAACTCGGTGTATTCTTGGTGTTAATCTGCACCAGAGGGAACCAGTTCTTCAAGCATAGGGTCATGTGGGCGCCACACGGAGGTTATCGTTGGTTGGTACCTCGTTAGCTCACCCAACAATGTTGACCTCATCCCGGTCGTCTCTATAATTTATAAGGTAACAATCTTATTTCTTGCACGAGTGAGGATTGCTTTTATTTACGAGGCATCCACCTTGCTAGTAACGACTTGCTTCGGAGGTGGAGCTAGCTTACCTTGTATCAGCAAGTAGCTTTGATGTCACGACGTCATTCACATAGACGATGCCACTGTTGTTGAAATTGAACAACTGATGATTATGGGGTGTCTCAAGTGGCGTGGTTACATAGCGTGTCTAATGAAGTTAATAGGGGGATGTGTATGCTGCCCTATAGTGAGGGTCGTCGTTATGAAGAGTTGACACAACGATGTTTTTTGAGTAGATTGGACTGCCTCGTGGAAGCGTGTGTCTTAATCCTTCGTCAGAAGATCATTGAGGGTGTTGATCATGGACCCCGGGCCATCGATAACTTCCCGAGGGTGAAGTCAAGCTACCACACAATGTAGGCCCAAGTCACGGATGATTCCTTGGGTCCGAAACTAGAGTCTGTGGTGGACCTCTATCCCTCTCCGCTTCTTGTATTGAGTATGGAGTGAATGAATTCTCCACCCTTATTGGGGGGTTTATATAGGGAAGAGATCCTTGACAAATGACCAAGGCTACCCTTCATGGTGGTAGGTAGGAGGGGCATAAAGCTATTGTTTGGTCCATAGTTCATGAGGCATGTGGATGAGAGAGGAGATGAGTCATGGTCCATGGTGGACTATCCCAATTAGGCCTCCATCCAATAGGCTTCTTCCTTCATGAACTTTATCGTTAACCTTATCTTTTATCATTTGTCTTGATCTTTGGCTTGTTGATAATGCCATGACATGCGTACTTGTTGACTCGTATTGGCTTGTCTTTGCTTGACATTTTCCCATGTATGCAACTAAATAGTCTTGGGGTGGTCCCATAGAAGGTAATTGCCCACTTCTACAATAAAAGGCCGTGCGAAATGGTAGGAGGTGACAAAAACATTTCCGCCGACTTTTCCGTACATGCACGAGCTAGCGCCATCTTCAATATTACACGAGCTCGACGCAACTTCTCCCATGTTATGTTGTGCAGAGCTTTGCTGGATGGCCATTTTGAGTGTTCCTCCGAGTGCAATCTGAAAGGTGCTTTAATAACGTGATGGCCGGAATTTAGAATGACCCAGGTTACCAAACACGCAATTTTTTTCCTGTCAGAGTTGAGAAAGAACACAGTAGGCAACTATAATATCCTAGAACATAGGGAAAACGAGGGATAGATTTAGAAATGGGTTGTGCATTTGATCGCAAAACGGGGGAAATTTTCGCTCTTAATTGCATAAAACCTAAGAGGGATCAATGTTTCTCTCTCGTTGCTATTAGGGTTAGAGCAATGTGAGTGCTATAAACTTCGACATGATCTCTTTTGAAAATTAGGGTTTTGAGGAGAATTTGAATTGGCATTTCAAATTTGAATTTCAAATATAGAAGTATATAAGTAATCAATATATATAAATGAATTATAATTCATAATTCAAAATCATACAACACTTACACAAAATAATTCAAAAATGAATTTCAAATAATTATAAAAAGCTCCTAAGGAAAACCTTGAGCTCTATTGATCATATTAACACACATACATTGTCTTTACAATATCTTTTATATACAAGAATGGGAAATATAATAATAAAAGTAAAATAAGATTACAATGTTGATCTATAACTACAAATCCTAAACTACAAGAACGGATCTTCTTGTCCATGGATACATTGAAGCCTTGAACCTGCATACACAAAGTAACAAACCAGAAATGGGATAATACAAGTGACAATGCCACTGGTCAGTTTCCAAAACAATGCCACTAGTCAATTTCCAAAACAATGCCAAAGGGAGATAAGCATCAACCAGACCATGGTGGAGCCAATGATGGGCTCAAGCTTCAACCCAAGCACACACACAGCTCACAAGGAGCTGTGCATGCTCAATAGCCAGACACTCTGGCTTAGTCACCAATGTGGCACATGCCTGTGTGTCAAGCCAAGACAGCAACGCAAGCTGCTACAAATAGGCAGAGACAGCTGGGGATGTCATCAAAATCGACCAGACCACATTTAGCTAGCAGCAAAGGATAAACAGTAGCAGTTCATAGCCTTTTTTCCTCAAGAACACAGCAAAACCCTAGAAATCATCCATTTTATCCAAACCAACCAAAGCCAAACCAACCAGTGACCATGGTAACATAAGCAAGACCATTCAGGAGCTAGGAGGAGAAGGACAAGGCAATCAAATCCATCAAGAAAGGCTCAATAGCAACCAAAAATGACCATCTAGGAGCTGGAACAAGGTATAACTTGTACCTGGAGTGGATCTAGAAGATCCAATCCATCTCTTAGCATGCTCACACAACATATTCATGAGCAGATGCTCATGACAGGGTTAACATCACTTGGTTTGACCAAGAGGGGCTGGCAGAAAGAGAGCAACTAGAGCCATATACTATCCAGATGCTATTTATGTGCAAATAAAAGAATATAGGTGCACATATAGCAAACCAGTAGAGTATTACATAGTTATTAGGAGCTACAGAGACCACCTAGCTATCTGTTATCACCAGAATTTGACCGGATCAGAGGTGGGCCGTGATGGGAGATGGGCTTGAAGAATATATATATAGAAGAAATACATGAATCGGCCTTGTGTACCAAGTTTGGGCTAGTTTGCCCATATATCTGTAACATAGTAGGATACGTGTCGTTTAGAAGTTAGAGTTTAACCCGTGCACGGTTAGGTGCACGCCTGAATTAGAAAGTCCCCCGGACTATAAATATGTATCTAGGGTTTATGAAATAAACAACAACCAACGTTCAACACAAACCAATCACGGCGCATCGCCAACTCCCCGTCTCGAGGGTTTCTTCCGGGTAAGCACCATGTCTGCCTAGATCGCATCTTGCGATCTAGGCAGCGACACGTTTATTCGTCATCCATGCGTTGCTCGTATCGAAGCCTTTTTGATGGCGAGCAACGTAGTTATCATAGGTGTTTTAGGGTTAGCATCGTTCTTCGTATCATATGCTATCGTCGTGCAACCCTTAGGCATCTAGCCGCCCTTACGCCTGTCACGGGTGTAAGGGCGGCACCCCGCTTGATCATTATTTAGTAGATCCGATCCGTTATGATTGCTCCTTGTTCTTCAAGGATTAGTTTAATATCTGCATTGTTAGGCCTTACAAAGGGTTGGAGGATCCAGCGGCGTGTAGGGTGTCGTTTGCTAGCCCTAGACAGGACGTTCCGGGGATCAACCTCATGTTGGTTTTTAGGCCCTATCTAGGATCGGCTTACGATCACCGTGCGCGAGCGCGAGGCCCAATCACGAGTAGGATGTTCCGATTGTGCGGTGAAAACCCCAAATCGTAGTAGGTCGCTTCAGCTTTATCTTGATCAAGCAGGACCACCATCCGATCGTACACCTCGTACGTATCATGGGTGGATCGGCTCTTTGAGCCGATTCACAGGACAACCCGAGAGCCGATCGAGGCTCGTATTTAACGTTTACGTGTATGCCATGCAGAAACTAAGCGAGGCATCATCCAACACCTTCCCGACCAGGTATAGGTCAGGTGGCACGCCCTTGCGACAAAGCATCGGACGTGTGACCGAAGGCTTTGCGGGCCGTCGCTCGGAGGGACCAGGGGCCAGCCGCAGTCCCGGGAGATTCCCGGCTCTACGGTGTTGCCCGTCGCTGCCCGCCGGTGGGTTTCGACCGCAACACATTTCGGCACGCCCGGTGGGACCATCTTCGACATCCACCGCATCGCCATCTACATCCGAGATGGCGGAAGGCACTCCGGTCAAGTACGAGGATCCGACCGACGAGCTCAAGAAGAAGCATGACGAGATCAAAGCAGTCCTCGAAGCCGACCTCATCGGCTCTTTCCACGTAACCCGCTCCCATGGCATCAGGTGGAAGGGGTTCTCACCGAAGGCGCGCTCGATGGAGTGGACCCGTCCGCCCCGTCGGAAGAACGCACCGGGTCGCCGCGTCGGGAGATCAACTTCATGGTGGCTCATTCGCCGCACCGCCACTCGAGAGCCCGGTGAACACTTTGGAGCGTGTCGCTCTTCGCGTGATCCAGGGAATCATGAGCCATCGGTACTCTCCGTCGGGACCGGCTCCGGGGACTTACCAAGGAGAGATGCCACTCCAGGTCCCGTCCACCGCCGCCGTTCGCGTTGGCAGCACCGAAGTGCCGAACTCATCGGCATACGTCGTCTACAAGATTGGTGGTGACCCTAGTGACTATCAATTCCTACATGAGGCGCCCAAGGAGATCCCGCACGGATACACGTGCGCATACGTGCCGACCGCAAGAATCGGACACTCTCGAGCCGAGGCTGCAACAAGCAGGGACCTCCGGGAACAGCAGGAGGAACGTCGGGAGCAGATCTTGAGAAGCGTACGTGGCTAGCTAAGTACGCCACTCCGACAAACCTCCGCAGCTCAGCTCCCGCAGCTTGGCTCGGAATCGGAAAAACAAGCATGGCTGGCTAAGTATGCCACCCCGGCGAATCTTCAGGGTTCGACACCTTCAGCCATCACCGCGGATCAGATTTGTACAATTCTGAAAGATCAGTTCGGCATGATGCCGAAGAGGAGGACAATCGGCTATACCAAGCCGTACCCCAACGAGTACGAATTGATCCCGCTACCACCCAAATATCGGCTCCCTGACTTCACAAAGTTTAGTGGATCAGATGGTTCCAGCTCCATCGAGCATGTGAGCCGATATTTGGCACAGCTCGGGCACGATCTCAGCATCGGACGAGCTGCGTGTGAGGTTCTTCGCACAGTCCCTCACAGGATCGGCTTTCGGGTGGTACACATCGCCGCCACCGAACTCAATCCGGACTTGGAAGCAGTTGGAAGAGCGAGCTCCACATACAGTATCACTCGGAGGCTTCCGAGGCTGGTATTGCCGATCTAGCACAAGTACGACGAAGCGCGGGGAAACGAGTGTCGAATACATCCAGGCGCTTCGAGACCGTGAGGAACCGATGCTATTCGGTTCACATAAGTGAAAAAGAAGCAGTCGAGTTGGCGGTGGTGGGTCTCTCATCATCGATCAAGGGACGTGGCCTCCCAAGCCGACTACCCTTCATTGGCGCACATGGTGCGAAGCCGTCGGCATATGAACAGCGCCACCCGGATGTTTACCAGGACAAATTCAAGCGTGCGGTGGTCCCGGTTGAGGCGATACGAGGATGAAGGTGCTCGCTGGAGATCAAGAGGTAGCAATGGCTGAATGGACTCGGGCGGCAAGCCCCGTGTCCCGTAAGTGGGTTAAGCCACAAGGCCCTCCAAAAGGGTTCGACTTCGACGTGACCAAAGCTGAGCGGATTTTCGACCTCTTACTCACGGAGAAGCAGCCTAAAGGTACCCGAAGGCCACAAGATCCCCACGGTGCATGAGCTGAACGGAAAGCCATACCGCAAGTGGCATAACACGTTCACCCACGCCACTAACGACCGCAGGGTGTGGCGTCGGCGGATCCAAATGGCGATAGAAAAAGGGCGGCTAATTTTCAACCAGCACGCCATGAAGGTCGACACACACCCCTTCCCCGCCGTTAACATGGTGGAGTATACTTACCATGGAGGGTGCCAGCCAGATTTCTCGTGCAATATCAACATGGTGGGACCTGGGCACCACTCTGGTAAGGACAGAGATGAGGGCAGCTGCTCTCATAGCAAAGACAAAGAGGAAGCCGCTCCACGCGATCGGCTCCGCCACGACGGCAAGCGCTACATCACAGAGGGAGAAGTGAGGAACGTAAGATATCAGCGACCTCTCTCTGATCACCTCCTCAACAAGTATGTGGGTCAATACGACCAACGCCGGCGATACAACGACGATGATGAAAAAGATCGTCTAGCTAGGGACGACAGGAGACGTCGTCGGCATGATCACGACGAGGAGCGATATGAGCGCCACGCCAAGGAAAAGTCGAGGGAGCAAGACGACGTGGATAGGCACTGGGACTGCCCCTTCTTCAGACACTCGCCGGGATTCAGGAATGAGCCGATTGCCTACAATCGGCAACCGCCCGTAATGTAAACAAAAGAAGAAGGATGCGGCTAACGTGTCCGTGTTCAAACGTCTAGGGCCTCTCCCGCCTCGGAACAAGCATGCCGAGTCCGCTCGGGTGGAAGATCTCGAGGAACTAGAGGACGATGATGAAGAAGAAGACAAGTATCATCGGCCAAGGTGGTGCCCCGATGGGCTCAGCCATTCCCAAAAGCGAAGGGTTCAACGACTACGTGGGTTGGAGGAAGCCGAAAGGTTATACCCGCACACGTTGAGGAAGGCGCGGCCCGATCCGGCCGCCAAAATTCAGCGAACCCTAGACGAAGAAGGTCGGCCACAAAGGAAAGAGTGGCGCCCCGGACAAAAGAAAGCCGATGATGAGACATCGGCTGGCACAAACATGGTGTTCATCCTTCCAACGGAGTTTAGTGCTCCAGGATTAGACGAAGCACCTGTGGCACAACTTAACTGCGGCCCACGGCCGGTCATCTTTGAGAAGTCACAAGAAAGCATCGACGTGACAAAGGACGGGGTTAGACTGGTTTTATCCACTGGCCTGACCGTGTAACAAAAGCAACATCGATAGACAAAACGTGGCGATGCCGATCCAGGAGATCGGCCCCAAGGATCTATGGAGGAACGTTACAAAACCTTCATCGAGCAAACAACATGGAGGCCGATTCCAGCAATCGGCCAAAATTATCCTCACCATACATTCTGCCTGGGTCCAGCATTTAATCCAACAGGGAATACCTGAAGAGCCGATACCATCAAATCCCTTGAAAGAATCGGCTCGGGGGGCACCTAGGTGGATAAAACACGAGGATATAAAGTAGAAGTGTCTTTCAAATACCCGGCAGCCCAAGATATTCTTTGAGGATGGGTATTGAAGTATGAGGGGCCGATACATAAATCGGCCGTGAAAAATTCAAATTTTTTTAAGCATAGCCGATGCGCAGACATCGACTCTAGCACAAAATTCATGGGATCTACCAGTGGCATGTGCAAAACACAAGGACCTCCAGCTCCGTGTCAGAGGAGTTCTATTTCTGAGCCGTTGTGTGATCATCTCCAATATCAACTTTCAACGGAGGAGGGGTGATCGGCTCTGGCTGGCTCTGCATGGTAGTTCTCTCAGACATGATTGAGCTTAGGTCCATTTGTCTGAATTGCGTGTCCTCGTCTCTGTTTCGCCTTGACTGAGACTCGGGGGGCAGCTGGCCTGATGGATGCTCTGTTTTTGAAAGCCAATTGGGTGGCCATCGGCTAGTCCTGCGGCGCGATTTTCGTCAAGAGTGGTTATCCAGCAGAACTCAAGCTCATTGGTCGAAAAAATGAAAGATAGATCATAAGGGCTTGATGCGCTGACATCGGCTTATTGAGCTTTGACCAAGATTGCAATCACCCCGTGGTCGAAGAGATGAAGGGCGGATTATGAGAGACCGATGCGTTGTCATCGGCTCATTGAGAATCGGCTTAAAAGAAATCGGCAAAATAAAATTGGGGAAATTTCTTCATTAATGAACAGGACTTCTTACAAAGAAAGAGCCGATTGCTCAAAGAAGGAAGAACAAAAGAGGGGTCTGCTGACCAAACTGCTACTACTAGACCTACACTAGTAGATCCTATCTACGGGCCGTCACTGCCCTCATCGTCGTCCTCGGAGCTCTCATCGGCACTACTGCCGATGGGCTCCTCGTCGCTGCTCCCGTAGCCCTCTATGGGAGCTTCATCCTCCTCTTCATCATCGCTGTCGTTGTCGTCCCACCACATGCGGAGGCGTTTCGCTGGCGGGTAGCCCTCGAGGGAGTCGTCGTCATCCTCCTCCTCTTCTTCTGAGGAGGGGCAGCCGTCCCAGGGGAACAGGTCATCCTCGCTCTCCGATTCCAGTTCCCCATCGGCGAGGAACTGGAGATCTTCATCCCCGCTGGTCAAGGACTGGTCATCCTCGGACCAAATGGAGGAGGCGTGGTCTTCCTGGTCCCATTCTTCTGGTGCGCGTATGTCCTCCGGCGTCTCGCGGGAGGAGGAAGACCCATAGGAAGGACCGGAAGAGGAAGAGGAGGAAGAAGACATGGTGGCGCAGGAGGGTTTTTTGGGTGCTAATGCGAAGGGGATGAAGAAGCGAACTGTTTAGAACGGTTAAATAAAAGGGGATATGAGGGAGATTCAATGCCACAACAGTTTCCGAGGAAGTGATGCCCAACAGAAAAATTTCGCAGGCCACGCGGAGAAGTGGAAGGGGCAAGGCATCATGATGAAGGATTCTGCGGCGGTTTCTGCTCTGCCACGACATGACCCGACGAAAGAAAAGCGTAATGATTTTGGAAATGTCATTTCCAAAACCAGGGGGGCATGTGTTATCGACAGAATTTGACCGGATCAGAGGTGGGCCGTGATTGGAGATGGGCTTGAAGAATATATATATAGAAGAAATACATGAATCGGCCTTGTGTACCAAGTTTGGGCTAGTTTGCCCATATATCTGTAACATAGTAGGATACTTGTCGTTTAGAAGTTAGAGTTTAACCCGTGCACGGTTAGGTGCACGCCTGAATTAGAAAGTCCCCCGGACTATAAATATGTATCTAGGGTTTATGAAATAAACAACAACCAACGTTCAACACAAACCAATCTCGGCGCATCGCCAACTCCCCGTCTCGAGGGTTTCTTCCGGGTAAGCACCATGCTGCCTAGATCGCATCTTGCGATCTAGGCAGCACACGTTTATTCGTCATCCATGCGTTGCTCGTACTGAAGCCTTTTTGATGGCGAGCAACGTAGTTATCATAGGTGTTCTAGGGTTAGCATCGTTCTTCGTATCATATGCTATCGTCGTGCAACCCTTAGGCATCTAGCCGCCCTTACGCCTGTCACGGGTGTAAGGGCGACACCCCGCTTGATCATTATTTAGTAGATCCGATCCGTTAAGATTGCTCCTTGTTCTTCAAGGATTAGTTTAATATCTGCATTGTTAGGCCTTACAAAGGGTTGGAGGATCCAGCGGCGTGTAGGGTGTCGTTTGCTAGCCCTAGACAGGACGTTCCGGGGATCAACCTCGTGTTGGTTTTTAGGCCCTGTCTAGGATCGGCTTACGATCACCGTGCGCGAGCGCGAGGCCCAATCACGAGTAGGATGTTCCGATTGTGCGGTGAAAACCCCAAATCGTAGTAGGTCGCTTCAGCTTTATCTTGATCAAGCAGGACCACCATCCGATCGTACACCTCGTACGTATCATGGGTGGATCGGCTCTTTGAGCCGATTCACAGGACAACCTGAGAGCCGATCGAGGCTCGTATTTAACGTTTACGTGTATGCCATGCAGGAAACTAAGCGAGGCATCATCCAACACCTTCCTGACCAGGTATAGGTCAGGTGGCTAGCCCTTGCGACAACATCGGACGTGTGACCAGAAGGCTTTGCGGGCTGTCGCTCGAAGGGACCAGGGCCAGCCGCAGTCCTGGGAGATTCCCGGCTCTACGGTGTTGCCCGTCACTGCCCGCCGGTGGGTTTCTGACCGCAACACTATCCTAGCCAATCAAACCATCAGTTAGTATGGATTTTCTTCACAAAACAAGTCACAATGGCATTCATATACATATGATACCCTACTGTGCATGATATATTGAGAATAGACAACAAATACTGAACCAACAGTGAGAGCAACATAAGAAGTAGCAAGTGCTACTGTGGTCACATCAACCACAAGCCATCCAACAGCCCTAAATCATAGGTCATCATTACCCAGGAGGAGTTCATACTGTTTGTATCTCCCAATTGATCTTGGAGATATCATACAACACAAATCAATGCATATAATCAACACTGCATAAGCAGTTCATATATATAACTAACCAGTGCATGAATACAAGTTAATTCATTGCTCAATAAGCAACAACAACACAGTGAGTCAACTAGTAGGATACCAAAGGCATCCTAGCCATTGATTCATGATCAATGTGCTATGAGAGGCAACAACAGCTCACCAGTACCTGGTAAGTAGCTATAACAAGCTAAGATAATTGCAGTAGCCTAGGCAAGCATCAAGATCATCCAAGCAAGGAACCAGTAACCTAGCCACTAGCATAGAGTGATCCAAATGAAGCATTTGAATCAAATACAGACCATAGGAGAGCACCACAGTCACCACAAGCATCAGGTTGTTAGCCACTACTAACAGGAAGGCAATCAATAAGCAATTGATCAAGCACAGGAGCATCAACAAGTAGAACAAGGCTAGCACATCAATCCAGTAAGCTTAATCAAGCAATGAGCATAGTAGCAGTAGGCTTAGGAGTGGCATCAGCATAGCATAGCATGCGTAACATGCAACAACAACACAAGCAACAGATAGATCAGTAGCTAGAGCTGGATAAAGAAGAGGGGAGAAGAGGGAGATAATCGTGGGCACCTGGTGGCGTTCATGGCGGCACGGTGGCACATGCCAGGCATGGCGGCGCCAAACCGCAGCCAGGCCGGTGCCAGCCACGCACCACCATCAGAGAGGGCGACGAGCAGCACCAGTACGTCCGGAGAGTCCAGATCGACGGAGAGGCGACAAACTCGCAAACCCTAGGCACGGTAGGGCTTGCGCACGAGCAGGAGAGGCGAGGAGCTTCAAATCGACGCGGATAGGTAGACGTACCGTCGTGCGCAGCGTCGAACGCGATCAACGGCGAGCGCCAAAACCGCGGGGAGTCAGCCGGAGTGTGGCGGCGACCGTGGCGGCGACGTCATCGCCACGAGAATCGCCAGAGAGGTTAGGGTTATGGTTCGTAACGAGTGAGAGAGAGGGGAAATGAGGCTGGTGGGCTGACCGACCTGGGGCGGTCCGGTTCAACCCGTGGGTTGCCCTGGTAGGTGGGCCCAGGGGTAGTTTTGTCTTTTCACAAATTCAAATAACCCTTCCACTTTAAAAATTCCAAATAAATTATGAATACCTCAAAAATTCTAGAAAAAATTAGAATAATACATTAAAAATATTTCTCAACCAGAATAAAATAAGAAAGTAAATAAACAATACAAGTTTAAATTTTGGAAAATTTGAAATAAATTTCAAATTGAGAATTTAAGATTTGAAATTTTCCTTTGACATAAAAATCAAGGAAAATTCCAAATGATTTTAAATAATTGTTACTCAAATATTTGTCAAAATTAAATTCTATTATTCCAAATCTTTTTCTTTAAAGCAAATATTTTCCAAAAGGAAATATATTCTAATATCCCAAATTCTTTATTTTAAGATAAAATATTTCAAAAAGTGAAAATTCTATTATTTCAAATCATTTTATTTGAAATAGATATTTTTCAAAGGAAAATTATATTATTCCTAAATTTTTTCCAAATGTTACTTTTCCAATTATGAATATGACTATGTGGTGGGCAATGAAACCATGGTATGTATTGATGGTGGAGGTTCCATTGCAAGGGTTCTACTCATCTAGGACTAACCATCAATGCCGTCTAGTGATTCTAGCGCCGTACATATCGCGTTAACCATGAGATATATAATAGCTCTGGGGAAGTCAGCTGTATCTTTTTCCTTCTGCATATCAACGGACTTGATAGAATTTTCTAACGGAGCACCAGTTTGCTACCACGGGCACCCTTAGAGCATCTCTAACAGAGCCCGAAAAAGTGCAAACTGAAAAAGTGGTTTTCAGTCTTCCAAAAACGTAAGTTCGTTCAATTTTGGCAGTGGCGCAGATTAGAAACCATAAAAATGGAACTGCAAAGCGGAATTCGAAATGGCGCGGTAAATTAGGCGATGATCATAGTTCGACATGAAATTGATGCTCCGATTGATCATCAAAACGTACATTGTTCGACAAACTAAAGCTACATTACTGGTACACCAGCGAGCGCTACTTAGCGAAAGCAAAATGCGACCAATATAGTGACCTGCGCGCGCGGCGATGCCGGTGGTGGCGCAGCGTTTCAGCAGCAGAGGGCGCCGACGCTGTCGTGGATGATCTTCACGCGTCGTCGGCGTCAAGCTCGACTATTTCGAGCTTGACGCGGCGGACGCGGGCCTCCCGGCGGGCCGCCTCATATTCACGGACCTGGCGGACGGCTTCCGCCTCCTCACGGCAGAAGCGCGCGCGAGCCTCCGCCGCGCTGACGGCCTTGGTCTGCGCGAGGACGGCCTCCTCCTCGTTGCTGCCGTGGACATAGTCCCCGGCGGAGATGGTGGGCGACCGCACGGGGATGAGGTCCTCGTCGTCGCTGACGTCCACGACGGGGAGCCGCGGTGCGCGGCTTGACTGGCCGGACGAGGATCCCTCACCGGCGTTGTCGTACCTGGCGAGCTTCCCTGGGGGTGTGAGCCCCCAGTTCGTCGACCGGCGGGCGCTGCGCTTGCGCGCGCCGCTCCGCGTCGGTGCGGAAGACGGGTGGACGCGGCGGCGAGTCGCCGCCGCCCAATCCGGCGCCACAGCCTTCGGAGCCACCACGGGACGCCATCGCACAACATCGGGCGGTGGATCGCTGCCTGGGGCTCGCTGGATTGCTCGCCGGAAATGGTGCTTGGCGGCGGCGGAGGGAGAGGACGGCGGAGGGGAGTAGGGTTTGCGAACCGAACTCCCCTCCGCGAACCCTTTTAATAGGGGCCGTGCGGGGAGTTGTTCGGGCCACTGAACTTCTTTTACGGGCCGGCCCATCTTTTTGGGCTCCGTTCGGCGGTCCGAACCCGTAAATCCGCCGGAAAAGTTCGGTTCCGACGGGATTTACGGGCTCTGTTAGAGATGCTCTTACAGGAATATAATTTCTGAAGAATAATAGATATCATTTCTGGATGATAACTCTAGCAATGTCGGGTGGGGCAAGTGCCCATGCTAAATATCGCAGATCTCATCACCGTTTGTGCTAAATCATGTGCTAGCATGTTACATGATCTCTTTACATTGTTGCAGCACACACGGTGGCTTAAGAGTCCGAGTACATAGCTCGTCGTCACCAAATTATTCTCAGGAATCATAACTACCCTAGCCTAGCCGGAGGAAAGCTGGCCACAAAGGCACATCGAGCCAAATTTCTGGCTCCTGGCTCCTGTGTCTGCATTTCAAAACAAAATTCCATGTTGCCGTATACAGTCGAAATACGAGCAGGCTTATAGATAGAGATCAACGAACTCGCACGAAGAGGTTTTTGCCAAGAGGCTAGGCCGTAGACCATTAGCCGCCATGTTGATCAGTGTCTGGTCTGAAGCTGAAGTTGGGAAAGAACGAAGAATCTTATCAGGAGCAGTCCCGATGCAGCCGCCGATGATGGAGGGCTCTGGAAGACGAAAAGTCGCACCATTCACCCCATGCGTACGTTAAACAGCTCTCGCGTCTCCGCCATGATCGACGTTGGCCACACGGATCGATCGTTTCACTCGATTGACCAAAACGTGCACCACGGGGCGGGGAAGAAGATAGCCAAAGTGCCAAACCATTGGTCCGTTTGGACGGCGGAGGGTTCTATAAGAACGGAGGCACCTCCCTCCGCCAAGTGCACTCAGATACAGCAGCGCAGGTGGACTGCCTAGCACCCTTCTCATCCGATGGGGACACGGTCGACGCTGCTCCTCTGCTTCTTCCTGTTGCTATGCCTCGCGTCCCGCTCATGCTCACAGGAGCAGCAGCAGCAGCAGCAGCTCGCCGGCGGCGGCTACCGTGTAGCGGCCGTCAAGGTGGACCAGGGAGGGCGGCAGCTCCGCGCCGATGTAGCTGCGGCTGGCGGCGGTGCCTCCACGGGCGACATCCAGAGGCTCGACGTGTACGCCAGGTGCGTTCGGTTTTGACAACTTTCGCATTTTTCCACACAGTTACGACCGTTGGTCGCCATTTCTTATTGGAAATCTATGGTATTGAGTTTTGAGAAATTTAGTCCCTATGGAGCGAGAACACACCGCCACTTGTCGGATAAGTGATGGTGGCTAATTTGGATAAAGAAGACTGCCTCATGGCAAGTTGCAACGTCCACCACACAACAGAACCTGCAGCACTGTCTATTGATGGAATAAATATATTGTGTACCAAATTTTGGTCAGTTTGGGTTTTTGGAATTGTTAGTTAGAGCATCAATTATATAGGGCATCGGAGCTAAAAGGTCTCAAGGTCAAAAACTTGCACACCTAATATCAAAGAAAAAAATATGTGACCTACATAAAACCCACGTTAAATGACCAAAATACACTAGACATGAGGGAATTGTTGAAATAAATATGTTGACTAGCCTATTTTCATGAGTTTGGAATTTTAGATTAGTCGGTTAGTGCAGGACAGGGATTTGGTGCACATGGGCACCAGTGCTCTCTCCATTTTTTTGTTTTTTGAAAATTTCAAAATCTCATACTTTTATGTTTTAAAAAATTAAGGCATTAAATATGTAGATAGATATATTAATGAGAATAAAAAATCCCGATAAAAAATATTTTAAATTTTAGGAAATAAAAAAAACAAATTTCTAACAAAATGATACACTATTGTAATACTATTTTACTACCATTTACTGTCAGAAATTTGTCTTTTTTTATATTGTTCAAAATACAAAGTATTTTTTAATGGGACTTTTTTGCATACACCCCACCCGTATATATCTATCTATATATTTAACTTTATATTTTTTTTCAGACTTAGAAGTGTGAGATTTTAAAATTTTCAAAAATCTAAAATGGAGGAGAGCATTGGTGCCCATATGTCAAAGACACTTTCCGTTTGGTGCATCAATTTTATAGGCACGTCCGCGCATTATGACGGTCACTCCATACTAAACGGCTTTGAGGGAAGTGTGGAAAATAAGCGGCTTGGCTTTCTATGCATACTGTTGTATCTAGAATTCTAGATTCTACACGTGTATCTAAACAAACAGGAGTCACTACTTTCCTTGACTTATCTTCAGTTAAAACAAAATCGACGATCGCGTAGTTATCGCGTGGTGTGGTTCGGAATCTATGCAGTACAAACTTATCTGCACGGGTACATGCGCGTGTCGGAATTCTCACGGTGCAACGTCCAACACTGACTATAACCTTCTGAGCGAGTTCACCAAAGTCTCGTCCAAGAACCAAAGTCTCGTCCAAAAAGTCAGAAATCTGATTCTGACGTCCGGCCACTACACTAGGAAATCTGATGCTCTCTGGCCCAGACTCGATCGAGGCTACTACTAGTACTAGTAGCTACTGTAACTATCAAGATAATCCTCCAAACACATGCGCTCTGCTCGAGCCGCACACATCGCCATCGGTCGGTCTGTCGATCGGCATCGATCAGCGAACGGTCGATCGCAGCACAACAGCTGCGCTTCAGTAGATGATACGTCACGTACATACACATATCATTGACGTCTTTTAGCCCATGCTTTGTTGTGCACGTACAACGCAGAACCCTCGCCGGTGCCGACCAAAGGGAAGCCAACAAATTAAGGTACAGCAGAGATAAGGTGGTCACACAAGCACAAATCCACGATTTGGTCCGTATAGTTCCATGCTGTTACGGCCGAATCGCTTTGTCCTTCACCGGCTTCTTTTAAGATTCCTTTGGCCAGTACGTAGCTCCATAATGTTCACTTCATGGAATTATTCCGCTTGGCTCGACGGTGGAGAAAAAACCCAGCACCAAAGGAGTGCCCACTATTTTTTCCTCTCGAGGAAAAAGGGATTTTCTCCGATTATAAGTTTTTGGTTTAGCCGAAGTAAAACTTAGTAAAATTTGACCAAATATTTCGGGTAATATATCACATACGAGTGTGACTTCTTGAAGGGTAGTATGGCTTTACTGATTAAGTAAAGCGGTATAACAAATAGAAACAACATAATAGATTGAAAACTCGGTGTTTTAAGTAGCGAGTTATAGCGGTTTGAGCATAATGCAGCTGAATAGAATCCATGCACAGTTGACCTCTACAGTGTCATTTAGCTCGACTTTAGCGCCCCTCTAGCTTATTTGGAGGTCCATCGCTATTTACCTTAAACCCTGATCCTTTAAACCATTAAAAAAACCCTAAAAAACGTGTCTGGTTCTCACCAAAAGGATCCTCATTGAGTATTATTTTCTACATGTATTGTGTTGCCTATTGTGCCGAGCTAAAACTAGTTGTCTGTTGCACCATCGTAGCGGGTGGAGCCAGCGTCGGGAGTTCTTTTCTAGACTTAGGACAACATCCCTTAAGTTATTTTTCCTAAGGGTATGAGTTTTACATATATGATTTTTAGGTGGTAGACTTAGTCGCTCAGATCAGTATAGCCCCCTCTTTTCTCCATTTTGAAAAAAAAATGTAGTCCCTCTTTCATCTATTTTGAAATGTCGCCCTCTTTCTTTTGGATGAAGTTACTACTATATGAATAGATGAATCCATCAAAATGATTGTAAGCAGTGTTGAATATTCCTAGAGTTCAGGGGGCTCGCCATGACACCACCGAATCTCAAGGTTGATAGATCATATACATACTGACCTTTGGAACATAATAGTGTTTAATTTTCGAATCAATTTAAGAGGAACTCAACCCTAAACCTTTTTAATGCACACCACAATAATTCTTCTAGTCTCTTATATATTATGAATTTTAGAATAGTAGAATTTCCTTATTTAGTTCTATATTTTATTTGAGTTCTTAAGAAAAGCATTTCTCTATCACATGAAGCATACTTTTTGCATGGCTTCCCTACACACCCTTCCTTAGTACTTTCCATGTCCCAAAAAATAAGGCACCTTTGATTTTCGTTGATCAACAACTTGCAAATTTAATTAAAATTTATATTATATATATCTAGAAAATCAGTACAAAGATATATGAAATTAGAATATTACAAAAACTAACACAAAAATAGCATCATTTATACTTTTTCAATCCATATATAATTGTATTTGTAAGGATCAAAGTGGACGTCAAAAACCGTCCAAAACAAAGGGCGCCTTACATTTTGAAACTGGGGAAATACTCGTAGTAAAATTATGTGTTTCCTTTTCACGTATTGACTGTGCCAATTCAATTGCAATTTTTATAATTTTCGGCATGTTTATCACATTTATACCTGTTAGTATGTCTACCATTGTACTGGAGAGTGAGATTTTGGGCGGTAGTTCAAGTAAACTTACGTCAGTGTTCGTCCCCTGCTTTTTTTCTATGGAAGCTTCTATGCTCATAAAAAAGAAACAATCCAAGTTAAGTAGTACCATTGAATATCCCATCTGTCCACAAAGATAGCCAGCAGAGACCAGTCCCACAACTTGCAGAAAAATACTGGTACAACGGAAAGACAGATTACTAATTGTTATCTTGATCTTCTGTCTCCTGACATGATACGGGATAAGCCAGTGTGGCCACCTTGCAATTGAATATCTTGTCAGGGATCTATTTATAGAAACTGATCTACTTCAGCGCATTTGAAAAGTATATCCAAAATTATTGGTGTCACCGATTTGCCGCTGTTTCTGTCAGGACCTTGTGACATCCAGCTTTCTCTGTTGTGTTCCTGAATTACTAGATTGTAAACGGTCACAGCAATGGAGTACTTAGTATACACATGTAGGCATCCTACATAGTACTTCATCCATCCCATAATATAAGATGTTACGGATTCCAATGTATAGTGTAATTGGCTATGATAACATCTTATATTATCGGATAAAAAAATTACACATTTATCATCCTAAGAACTGCACATTTGTGATATAATATTTGTAGCTGCATTTTGGCTTGTGCTTCTATAGGCTTCCAAGACTGAAACCTTTTCCTAATTAAAACACACAAGGATAGATGAGATTGAATGATACCTGTATTAGAAATTAAGGGTAGGATAACTGAGATTAGACGATACCACGATTCCCCTTCAAGGATTTACACTATTTTGAGATTAATTTGAGTGTCTATGAAAGCACAAGCCTTGCATTTTAAGTTTTAGGTCACTGATTACAATAACCCAGCGTTACAGAAAGCGCATGGCCTTTTAGTCCAAGAAGCAGTATCACATCGCGTATCGTCTGCAAGATTCTATAGAAAAAATGTTTATACCCCTCTCCGACAAAGTCGCTATCGACCCCTCTCCGATTTGATTGATTGATCGATACATCGATCGCGCGCCACTGCTTATTTATACCCGCGTAAATCCCATCACGCATTATTAAGCATTCAGCTGGCCCGCTGCCGGCCTCCTTGCGCTGCACACACCGGTGTCGTCTTCGCTTCGCCTGCGTTCTCTGATGGCGACGCCGCGCTCTGCGCTCCTCCTGATCCTCCTCGCCGTCGGCTCCCTCGCCGTGGCGCGGGGCGATGACTGCTGCGGGTACGACGTCGTGTCGGTGGCCGGGTCGGGGAGCGCGTTGTCGGCGCGGCTGGAGCTTGCCGGCGATGCGCCGGCTCTCGCAGAGCTCGGGCCAGACGTGCAGAGGCTCTCCCTCACTGCAAGGCAAGTAGTATGAAATATGATATGATCGCACCATTTTGGTTGCGGTATGATACTATGATGAACTTAGCTTCGTGGTCACTGGTCACTTTGAGGCCATTCAGTGTAGTGGATAGAGTACTGTAGGGTACAGAGCTAGAGCTAGAGGGTTGGAATTAGTATTGCTTCAGGAAAAGATTAGAGCTGGAATTGTTTGTGATTTTTCTTCATTTCTACGTAAGATTAGAGCTGATTTATGAAATGATTAGGACTACCTACCAGATAGCAAGTGCTAACAAAAGAGTGTAGGAGTACAAGGCAAAAAGATAACTTAACGGACACCCAAAAAAGTGAAGTTTTCTGACGATCACACTGGGACTCGAACCCAGAATCTCCCGCTCCGGAGGCGAGCGCCTTATCCATTAGGCCATGCGACCACTTCGTTGAAAAATTCGTAATCTTTACTGAACTTACTGTTTCTGTTCTTTGCAATGCCGTTGGCAGCCTCGAGACGGACACCCGGCTGCGCGTCCGCATCACCGACGCCGACCACTCGCGATGGGAGGTGCCGCAGGACATCATCCCGCGCCCCGCGCCGGAGGACGTCTACCTCGCCGCCGCCGCCGCCTCCTCCTCCTCCTCCTCGCCGCCGCGCACCCGCGTCCTGTCCACCGCCGGCTCCGACCTCGTCTTCACCATCCACGCCGCCCCGTTCCGCTTCACCGTGTCCCGCCGCTCCACCGGCGACGTGCTCTTCGACACCTCCCCGACCCTCGTCTTCAAGGACCGGTACCTGGAACTCACCTCGGCGCTGCCGGCGGGCCGGGCGTCGCTGTACGGGCTGGGCGAGCAGACGAAGCGCAGCTTCCGGCTGCGCCACAACGACACCTTCACGCTCTGGACCGCCGACATCGCCGCCTCCAACGTCGACCTCAACCTCTACGGCTCGCACCCCTTCTACATGGACGTGCGCCCCCCGGGAGCCGCGCACGGCGTGCTCCTCCTCAACAGCAACGGGATGGACGTCCTCTACGGCGGGTCCAGCGTCACCTACAAGGTCATCGGCGGCGTCCTCGACTTCTACTTCTTCGCCGGCCCGTCCCCGCTCGCCGTCGTCGACCAGTACACCCAGCTCGTCGGCCGCCCTGCGCCCATGCCGTACTGGTCGTTTGGTACGCGACCTTTAACATTGCATCCTTCTCGTCATCTTGTACTCTGCACATTCCTCTGTTTCTTGAACGTGCGTGGCATGGCGCTGCAGGCTTCCACCAGTGCAGGTACGGGTACCTCAACGTGGATGACCTCAAGGGCGTGGTGGCCGGCTACGCCAAGGCCAAGATCCCGCTGGAGGTCATGTGGACGGACATCGACTACATGAACAAGTTCCAGGACTTCACCCTCAATCCGGCCAACTTCAGCTTCGCCGAGCTCCGGCCGTTCGTCGACAGGCTCCACCAGAACGGACAGAAATACGTCCTCATCCTAGACCCAGGTACACACAACGGCAAGGGTCGTCGACAAATGTACAGCACCAATAATGGTGAAAAAATGGTGGCTGATCGATCTGATGATGTGCAGGGATCAGCATCGACCCGAGCTATGCAACGTTCGTCCGTGGGATGAAGCAGGACATCTTCCTGAAGCGGAACGGCACAAACTTCCTCGGCAACGTGTGGCCGGGCGACGTCTACTTCCCGGACTTCATGAACCCGCGCGCCGCCGAGTTCTGGGCTAACGAGATCTCCATCTTCCGGCGCACCATCCCCGTCGACGGGCTGTGGATCGACATGAACGAGATCTCCAACTTCTACGATCCGGTCCCGCTCAACGCGCTCGACGACCCGCCGTACCGGATCAATAACAGCGGCGTGCACCGCCCCATCAACAACAAGACCACGCCGGCCTCTGCCGTGCACTACGGCGGCGTCTCCGAGTACGACGCGCACAACCTCTTCGGCCTGCTCGAGTCCCGCGCCACCAACCACGCGCTGCTCCGGGACACCGGCCGCCGCCCGTTCGTGCTCAGCAGGTCCACGTTCGTCGGCTCCGGCCGTTACACGGCGCACTGGACTGGCGATAATGCCGCCAGCTGGACCGACCTCCGATACTCCATCAACACCATGCTCAGCTTCGGCCTCTTTGGCGTGCCCATGATCGGCGCGGACATCTGTGGCTTCGGTGGCGACACCACCGAGGAGCTCTGCGGGCGGTGGATCCAGCTCGGCGCGTTCTACCCGTTCGCCAGGGACCACTCGGCGATCGGCACCGTCCGGCGAGAGCCGTACCTCTGGGCGTCGGTGGCGGCGTCGGCGAGGAAGTCGCTCGGCCTCCGGTACCGGCTGCTGCCGTACATGTACACGCTCATGCACGAGGCGCACACCACGGGGGCGCCCATCGCGCGGCCGCTATTCTTCTCCTACCCGGAGGATGTCACCACGTACGGCGTGGACAGGCAGTTCCTGCTCGGCCGCGGCGTGCTCGTCTCGCCGGTGCTTGAGCAGGGCGCCACCACCGTCGACGCATACTTCCCCGCCGGCAGGTGGTTCTGCCTCTACAACCACTCGCTCGCCGTCGACACGCGCTCCGGCGAGCGCGTGACGCTCCCTGCGCTGCCGGACTCGCCGTACGTGCACGTTGCCGGCGGCAGCATCCTGCCGCTGCAGCAGAGCGCGATGACGACGGCCCAGGCTCGCCGGACGCCGTTCCACCTCGTGGTCGCGCTCGCGGAGGACGGCATGGCCGCCGGGGACCTGTTCCTGGACGACGGCGAGTCACCGGAGATGGGTGGGGCAAGAAGCGAGTTCAGCCTGGTGAAGTTCAGCTGCGCGACGTGGAGCGACGGCAAGATCAGGCTGAGGTCGCAGGTGGTGCACAACTCGTACGCGCCGAGCCGGACCCTGGTGATCAGCAAGGTGGTGATCATGGGGCTCCAGTCAACAGAGCCGCCCAAAAACTTCGCCGTCTATGTCAACGGCGCGGCGGTGCAGGCGAATAGGGCAGTCAGCACCAGTTACAGGAGCAGAGGAGGACTCGGCTCCGCCGACGTCGGCGGGCTGTCGCTCCTCGTCGGAGAGGAATTTGAGCTGAAGGTCGCCATGTCCTATTAAGCTTTAGACAGTTTGAGCATTGGTGTATAAGATTGGATTGAATAAAGACAAGAAATTGAAGCCCAAATATGTGGCACCATCAAGGCAACAATTAGTTGATCCTTCTAGCAATTTAGTACTACATTAACTTTCATATGTGAAGCAATTCTTGTATCACAAATGGTCAGTGTGCACGGAAGGTAAACATTTTTCACCCTGAGATTAGTCAGACGCTGCTGCCATTCTTGATAAATGAAAATCCATCATCAGCACTCATTTGATGTTGCAAGAAGCCTTTTATTCCTTTATATAGAATTTTAGATATATAATAACAATCCACTTGTATAGAATCAATGATATGGGGAATATTATTTGCCGCTACTATCTATCCCCCACTAGGATTATCTACGTCAATACCTGACACCTAGCTCTTCAACTATGCAGCTACTCCACCGTCCTCATCAGAAACAATATATAGTTTCCTCATTGCAGCTCAGACACAGGCCGCTCATGAGGAAGCTGCATGCTGGAGATATCCTCCCGGGGAAGATGACCCAGCTGAGAACCTTCTCCCTCGGCATGGACTGCGCCTCCGAGCGTGGAATCATTTTTTAGCAATGGCAAGGTGCACTTCCTGTTCTTCCGGAAGACGAGGTAGAGAATTGCAGCGATATATATGAGCATGCCAAGGAACCCAAAGATTCCTGCGAATACTTGGGAGACTGTGGACATTCCACTGTGGAGGAGCAGCTTCACAAAGCTTGTTATCAGGAAATAGATGTTGATGATCATGATAAAAGAACCGATCACCCATGTTAGCACAGTAATCTGCATTGGAGTGCCAGTTAGATGCAAATCATAATGAGTAACAGGATCGCTGCAAAATTGTTGTCTATATCCAAGTTATGGGGGTGAACGACTTACGAATCTTGAATTTGTGTGCTGTCCCATCTTTGTTTTGCTACTAGTGAATTTAAGGAGTGGTACTAGAGCAAAAGGAAGTTCAAAGGATAGTATCATCTGCATATAACAGTCAGAAATTAATATTTAAAATTAGAATCGGGAAACAAGCAGCGTGTGACCTCAATGTGCACTGAAGTATGCTATAAAGATTATGAGCAGAGTGATGGAATTACCGATGCAATGATAATCAACTGCCCAGCTGCTGAGGAGCCACCAATTAGTGACACAATCAGACTAGGTACAATTGCCAAGGATCTAGTTAGAAGGTTCCTTAACCAGGGCGTCATTCGAAGATCCAGAAACCCCTAGATTTAGGAAACAAGTAAAGTTTCTCTGCTGTTATATGGCAATTCATACATGTGGAATTTGATCTTTTTTATTTAGCAGGTAAAACCGTAAAATACATAAACAGAACAGCTAAAAAAGAAAAAGCAAGGCACTCTCATTGTTTCCTCCCAAGGCCTATGACACGACCATCCCTTCCCAAGTTATCCATAATATAATTAAGGTTGATTAAGCATGCACTACCAGTGCTAGATCCCCAAGTTCTTTAACTTTCATGTCTATTTTCTTCAACATTTATTTAAACAAGAAAAGTTTGAATAGCTGGAATAGCAAAAATAGCATACATTCAAAATATAATGTTTTTCCTACAATTATTTTCACCATGAACCTACATATATCTCAGAAAGATACTAACGCCATTAACAATCACACGTGGTTGAGTCTTCATGCATTAGAACAAGATATATCTAGTGCGCAATTTACCTTTGCAGTTTGCTGCAAGATATGGCTAATAATAGAAGAATAGTAATAGAAGAGATTAAATACCTGCATGACATATTGTCCTGCATAAGTTCCAGTAATTGTAGAACTCTGGCCAGATGCCAATAATGCAATTGCAAACACCTTTGAGCTCCAATTTCCGAGGACATTCTACAGCAACAGACAGAAGGAAAAAACAGATCAGAATATATACTGAAAAAAGGGACTTCGTAAGTCTATTTGAGAGCTCTTGATGTATAAATAGAGTAAAACCCAAAATCCTCCGAGTATGGCATAATGCTTTTTGTCAGAAAATGTTTCATATTTATTAATATAAGAAAATGCATCAGAGAGGTTTTTGCATAAAACTTGTGCAAATGCTCAGCTTAGCACATGATATATACAGCAATGTCATTAAATAAAAGTCCATCTAATTAGCAGTAAACTTCTGTCGAAACCATACAGAGTTTCGAGCACAAAATGAACAACATATTCTACACTGTCAGCTAACACAACAATGCAAAAACCAGAACTATCTGACCAACCTTTAACAAGAATGAAGCTTTGTTAAGATCTAGATCTTGGCAATTCATCTGATCTTCAGGGTTCAAATTATCTGAACTGCAGACTGCGCCACTAACAGATATGATAGATATGTTGATCAGAAAGGCTACTGTGAGGGCAAATGCACTTTCAATCATATAGAATCTACAGGCTTCCTGCAATAAGGTGGAAAGATATGTTAATTAATTTCACGCTTGTATGTCTGAAATTAGTAGCAAGTCATGCTCTGAACACATAGACTGTATGAGTCAATTTAATAGAACAGACCAGCAAGGTTTGACAAATCCAGGTCAACATAGGATTTTCTTTTTTCGAACCGTGGTCAACATAGGAATATGCAATTATGAGAATGATTAACAAAATGGTTTAAGGTAAAGTAAGATTACTTTGATCCCATGAACTGATCGTGGCACTTTTCTAGATAGTACCAATGCTGAGTGGAGAAAAAGATTATGCCTGCATTTTTTATCAAAAACATGAAAAAGGTCTGCTGATGAAATTTTAAAAAATATTTGAGGGAACTGGGGGTATATGAATCTTACGGCATCACCATAGCACCAAGTAGTGAGATAGCAAGACCAGTAGCTCCATTTCCTTTAATTTCAGGAACAAAAAGACCCCTCACAACTTCTGAAGAATTTGGTTTAGAATATCCAAGTTCAACCAAGAAGCATGTTGCTATTAAGAATACCAGAAATGCTATCAGAAATTCCAATTTACGGACCTGCACAAAGGAAATCAATGTGTAACATGAGAAACAAGACAAATACAAACACAGCTTCTGAACTAACGTATTATAAGCACATTTAAATAGTGATTCTGTTGTATCACAAGTGACAACAAACAGGTCACCAATCAAAGGCAAATAATAAATTACCTATAGCATTGGAAGTTTATGGTAAAAATACTAACTTGTGAAAAATATTGTGAAAGAAAACAGAACATGCTCTTACCCCGTATTGTTGTAGGAACAGGAGCATCAGAGTGCTGAGCCCAGTTATGAGAACACCACACCATATCGGGATTTTGAAGAGCATGTTCAAAGCAAAAGCAGTTCCAATTACTGAAATAAATAGGCAGCCACCAAAGCCAATTAGGATAAATTACAACACAGAGTCCACATAAAGTTTCGTATGTCTGTTATATGCAACTACATTAGCTGAAAGTTTCCACATCACAAACTGCCATTTTAATTTAGATTTGGTTTATGGTACGACATCATCTGCAATATCCTGAAACATCTAAAATATTGAATCCAGGTAGCTTTGCAATTCAGTTAGAAAAATGCAACGTATTCGGCAGAAGGTCAAGTTTACACATTTTAATACCTTCAGGGATGTCGCATGCAACTACAGCCAGTTCTGCGAGAATCCATAAGATGAAATTTGTGACCTTGGGATATTCAGCCCTGCAGTGCTCAGCAAGATGCTTCCCTATGAGATGGTGGAAGTTATAAGAAATATCAGCAACATTCACATGAAAAAACAAACACTCAGCGAAAGAAGTGCTAGTGCTGCATATCTCATAATACTGACCAGTCACAACCCCTAGGCTGGCAGCAAGTGACTGGATGACAAGTGCAGCACAGGACGCAATAAGTATGATCCAAAGAAGCTGCAACCAAAAGAAGATAGTTATGGTTCCTTGTAGAGATGATCATGACATAGCAAGTTTGGTCTATAGAGTTCCATACTTTAAAGGAAAGATAGGATGGACAGTACCCAAAAATATGCTAGAGACAAGAGAAGAAAGGATGCACCTCATATTTGTAATGTGCTCCAGCCTGTAGATCCGTCTCGACTGCAAGAGGGCAATTTTATTGACCGTGAGCTAACAACGATAGCAAATTAGTTGAAATTAGCAATACATAGAGCTAATCTTACAATTGCCAGGATCAATATATGCAATAGAGACGAGAAATCCGGGGCCTATGTATGAAAATAAGTTCTTCCAACTAGTTTTCTGCAATGGGACAAAACAAGCAATAATTAGTTTTCTTCATCTGGATCCAGTATCAAGAAAGAAATTCAGCGCACAAACTGATTTTGGGGCATCAGGTTAAAAACTGAAAATTCTATTCATGCCAGGACATCAGATCCACATGTAAGAATTATTTTGTTGAACGAACGAATGAGCCTAACTAGTAAAGGATGCAAATCAACTGCCATGGCAATATTTTTGTTCTTTATTTTTCCAAAACCAATCAAGAACTATAAAAGCTTCAAGCACATGCTGCATACCTCAGAAATAACAATCTGATCAACATCTATGGTGTCGATAAGAGGGGTGCCGGCTCCATTGGAGAGATTATTGTTCCCGGCGCTAGTCATAAACTGTGGCTGCGACGAGCATTGCCTCGGTCCACTCATCTTACTCTCTCCCAAGGATGCTCAAAGCCGTGGAGCTGCAAACACAATGCAACAGGGGGGCAGTTATTTATAGGTACGCTTTGCAATGACGCTAACTCACTGGGTTAAGTACCGAGAATATGCCTAGTGTGTAGGATAGCAAGAACCATAGCCACTAGCACGATAAGATAAGTTAAACGAACATCAAGACCAGAGAACAGTGGACAGCAGGAAAGATACAGTACACATGTGCACAAAAGTAGCAGTTTCAACCAATCTTAATCGATCGGGCAATAGGGACGAAGGTTGAGCCAAAGACGTCTACTTTAGACGGGAGGATAATATTCGCCTGAGCAAATTGGACGGTGTGGAGGTAAAGACACTTAACGTGTGATTACCAACGCAGCATCGATCGGGGAATATAGAAATAACAACAGTTCCTGATATCTTCTACTAGCGGTGGCCAGTATTGAAATGCAAGCTTCGATTCAACGTACTCCTTTATCCCCATACGTACAGCTAAACAAATGGAACAGGATCCTACGGGCATGTGGCAAGAGGGAAGTAAAATAATGGAAAGGGGTTTATAGAGTGGGTTAACGATAAAAGTGGCATGATGTCATCAATCTGAGACGCCACGAACAAAAAGATGGATTAGCCGACGAGAGTTAAGGAATCTGGCTACGGAGGATGACACTCGATCACTAGCTATATCGCAAAGCTAAAAATGCTTGCTTTTGAGTTTATAAGGTGTGAGCTAATCACGGGACCGAAATTAAGGGCGGGGTCTTGGCCTTTTGCATGCATGCGTGATGAATCTCTTTCCAGGATTCCTAGCAGAAATTCCGTCTCCTAGAGGAAACAAACGGGGAAGGGAAAAGAGATCACTAGCGACTTGCGAGGTCACCAGAGGAATTGCAGAAGTAAACCCAGAACCGAGAAGAAGAAAAACAGAGTTCCGCAAGATCGGCAGCGCGCGGCGGCGGCGGCCGCGGAGAGAAGAGGAGTTACGTGCACGGATCCGACGGGGGGCGGCGCGAGTCGCGTGGCCGGGAGTGAGGGGGCGTACCTGCTGTTGCTGCTGGGGCAAGAGAGCGGGCGCGGCGGAGACGTCGTCGTCGCCGGCTCTTCTTCTTCCGCCCGCCTCTGACAGGAGCAGAACAGGAGTCGCCGGGGCTTCTCGGTCGCGTGGTCCAACGGAGTCCAATCCGAGTAGGTTTTGTCCCGGTGGCGCGCCACGTCGTTCGCCTCCCCGGCAGCCGTCCGATCGAGCGGGCCTACGGATAGGGGGCGAAGAGTTCTTGCAGAAAAACGAAGTCTTGGCATGAATGCAGTGCCGTCACTGCCGCTGTCAGTATCTGCATGAGAAAAACTCGATATATACTAGTACTCCATACACAATCTTCTGTTTTGTCGTTCTCCAAAAAAAAAAATCTTCTGTTTTGTCCTTGTCGATTTATTCCACCCAGCTAGTACTACCTCCGATTCAAGGAATAAGGCGCCCTCGTTTTACGTGTTTTTCGTTTGACTAAGAATTGCTTCAAATATATAAAGATTATTTGTATGAAATTAACATCATTAGAAAGTGTTTTTCAATATGAATTCAACGATACTAATTACATATAATATAACCAAGATTTTATTGCTCAATTTTTATGATCAAAGTTTGCCTTGAAATACGCGTGCGCCTTATTCCTTGGGACGGAGGTAGTACTACCCTACGTTCTTGCGGGACTGAATTTATATTGATCATCCTTATCACTTGATTATCTCAACAAGCATATCTTGGTCAAAGATGGCGGTTTCCTTGGTGGACAAAATTGCGACTGAACATGAACCACGACGTTTTTAAAGCAAACAATGCAACTTTATGAATTGACCTAAAAAAATATATATCTAGACAAAGGACCTAAAATGATCACGGGACCGAAAAAAGACAATGTTAACAAGTACCACCATAAGATATGCATGGACACAAAAGAAAACATATAGGTTGAAAGACGTATCATAGTGTTTGATATTTGTGCTTACCAGCTGGCACCCGATGAAGAGGCCGTGCAATTTCCAATAGGTGGTGGTGCCCATCCTCGATAAGGTTGCATCTTTGAGGGAACATTTTAGCTGCAAATGCATCACCGTCCTCCTCCTCGCCCTCATGCTTTTCCTCCCCATCCTTATCTTTATCCTCGTCACCGCGGAAGTTGAGATATATAATGACTATCGGGGCACTTGAGCTTTCAAGTTATAGTGTATCCTCTCCCCCACTCCCTCCCCCAATTGAGATTTTTCCTCTAGTGAACCGGATCCATTATTCGCCGCTAAGAATTATTGGGATTTTCACTCTGGATGGATCTTGGGGCGCGATTGTTGGTAGGTAGAAACAGACCCCAGGGAGCAGAAAACGGCCCGACTAGATACCCAGTCTACGCCCACGTTGTGGCCCGCACGCCCCTAAAAGCACCTTCGGGCCAGGCCCCTGGGAAGCTCCCGAATCGGTCGTTTCCCGAAGCCACCCTCGTCTCGTGCTTTTTTGAGAATGTGGTGTACGAGTGAATGCAGGCAACGGAGATGGTGTGAGCTTAGGTGGTGCGATGAAAACGTGGCGAGAGATTTTCGATCACCGCCCGCCTTATTTCACCCCTTATCTAGCTCTACTCTCACCGCCCAAATCCAAATCCGCCAATCCACCCACACCCCTCCCCAGTCGAGCTCTTCCCCTTCCGAGATACAAGGGGATGGCTGGAGCTTCTTCACTAGCTATGACAAGGAGCTCGGCAGTGGTCGTCGTCGACTTGCCTTCTCCATCTTCGTCGACACTTGTTCTGTTGGATCCTCATTCGGTGTCTATAAGAAAACTCAAACCCTGGATGTGGTTGATGTATATGGAGGGAAAAGTGCGTAGATCTAACCGTAGATGTGTTAGATTGAGTTCGTAGATGATGGATTTAGATTTTATGGAACTATATTTATGCTTCATAGTGGATTTAGGTAGTGTTATAGATTTACCAGTTCTGTTTAAGTGTTAAATCTACCGTAGGTTGTCATGCATTTCACTCCGTCGAGCACATCCACGGTGGTGTTGCCTTCTGATGGCTGTGGAAAACAACCATCTTTATCCATGTTTAAATCTGATATTAGTCAACTGATGATAAAATATCTATTTCAACTTGGCACTAACCACTAATTATTGCAAAGATGTGCAAATCTCCTCTTTTATTTCTCTGTGTGCAGATATAGACATTTTCTAGGCAGAATCAAGGGCAATACGTGAAGATTTCCAAGTTGTCAAATCTACCAAGTCAAAGAGATCACGAAGATAAGCATCGGAGTTTGGCAAGCACTGGTACGGCCACAGTCTGCCCGTGCGGCGCACTCGTACCAGGTGCCACCACCTTACCCAGGTCAAATGGAACAACTTCCATGGAGAGACCTATATATTAGGCATCACAGGCACCAGAAAAAAGAGAGACGAATAGAAGAAACACCACACACAAATCAGAAGCCACCACGAGATCCGTTTCACCCTTCGCATCTAAGGAGAGGGGAACCGTTGCTCCATCGACATATCCATCCTCCCCCTCTACTTAGTCCTATATCCTACTTGTACCATTGATCTCATCACAATGGGGGTCATTATAATACTATTTTATATTGATCTTAAGAATTCCTTTACAATTTATGATTGTTGATCTTATCATGTGTGAGTAGTCCTCACGAGCTGAGGGCTAAGGTCTAACCTCGCAGCATCATGGGCATCTAATCTACATGGGTGTTGTACTCAATTTTTATTTTAAGATTTTATGATTGTATCTCTATCTCCTACCTCATTCTAGGACTTTTTATGTACCCAAGACCCCGATGATTGATAAAGGTAATGATCTAATGATGTGAGATAGTGATAATCTGTTGCTTCATGTGAAACCCAATGACAATAGGGGGCATGATGGTAGTTTGACATCCATTAGGGATAACGATTCCGTCATTGATCTTAATGATTTGGTGTGTAAATCAATTAATTAATTATCCTTCATAATCAGCTTGACTGGAGTGAATGTGTTGGACAATAATCTATAGATAACCAGCTCGATTGAAGTCTCTGCAAGTAAATCCTTAACCCTGATCTATCTCCATCCATTGATTCACAAACCCCAAGTAAACTAGGAGGTTTTGTGAGACCGAGATTCTACAAGTTGGTAAGGTCTTGATTGAGTAAATCACCACAACGGTCGTTTTCCAAGGATCGATATAAACATAGGTTTTCTAGAGAAGAAACAACTATACTACATCCAATATTTTGGATCGAAGGTATCACCTTTCACTCCGTTGAGCACATCCACGCTGGTGCTTCCTTCTCCTCCATCCAGCTCACCAACCTATGCGCTAAATCCGACCTACTCCCCCCACAGTAGGCGCAACTAATTGTCATGCTTATCATTGTTTATTTGTCTTGTGTAGATCATCTCGCCTGCTGCCGATGTAATAAACAAGCCATCTATGTCATCGATGGTGCATCACAAGGCGCTAGCTCATCCACCATTGTTTTCACCCAAACCAAATATGGTGTGGGTAGCACCTTTGTGAGAGTTCACCCTGAATGGGGTTTCTGAACTAGTAAAGATGAGGGTATAATATACTCATGGCTAACAACATCTGCGTAGTGTGCAACTATATTCTTGACTTCACAGGCGTTACAGTCGCCCCTACTCAGATGTACAGCCACATGAGAAAGTTGAGACTTAGGTGGGCAATGGTGTGCAAGGTTAAGAATGTTTCAGAGTGACATTTTGCAGCGAAAGTTGTGATATCATGATGTGCGTTGCATATAACTTTGAACATGTTCATTCTGTTATGATGAACTCAACTAACAAAATGTATTCTCATTCTTAGAAATCCCCGAAGGTGGTATATACATACTAACCCCTCTAATGATATATTAGCACCAGCTGTAACTAAGGTAGCTGCTATTAAGCAGTACCACCCTCTATGATGAACTGTTTAGCATATGTTGTAGTTCTGTCAATTGTATTGCCAGCTATATGGTAGGTAACCTCACATCACAAAGTAAGAGGTTACCATGTCAGTGGGTAATGTTGCAACCAAATATCAGTAACTAGCTTTAGTGCCTGTTTGTTTGGGCTGCAGCTGAACGAAAAGCAGCTGGAGCTGGTAAGATCTGAGAAGCAGCTGGAGCTGGATGGCTGGTCAAATGTAAAATTGCTGTTTGGCAACCGCATCCAGCTGGAGCTGGATGGCTGGTCAAATATAAAATTGCTGTTTGGCGAACTGCATCCAGGACGACTGGTAGACTGGTCAAATGTAAAATAGAAAATAAAAACAAAAAAATTATTTTCCTTACTATTTAATAATAACAAAAAATTATTTTCCTTATTATTTAATAATAACAAAAATATTATTTTCCTTATTATTTAATAATAACAAAAATATTATTTTCCTTATTATTTAATAATAACAAAAATATTATTTTCCTTATTATTTAATAATCACAAAAATATTATTTTCCTTATTATTTAATAATAACAAAAATATTATTTTCCTTATTATTTAATAATAACACAAAAATATTTTCCTTATTATTTAATAATAACAAAAAATATTTTGTAAGTGAGAAGCCACGGGAAGCTGCGGGAAGTACCCCGGGACGTGCTTATGGGCTTCAAGTGTAAATGTGAGAAATGCTTGTAGAAGCCCATGCCTAGAAGTTAGGTGTTTGGCTGGGCTTGTGCTTTTAAAGATCCAAAAGCAGTAAAAGCTCAAGCTCCAGCCCAAAAAACAGGGCCTTAGGCTTTCATACAATGGTGTATTATGTAGCCAACCAAACGCTACAAATACCATTTTCTCCCTTGTGCAAAAAAAGTTTCTGACGAGCACCAAACGAAATGTGGTGGATTCTGGCTAAAACAAATCTCCTCCAGTACTTGGTAGGTCAATTCTTGTGTAAATTAAGATGTGCATTTTCAGGCAAGAAAATCATCTCTTCTGGTTACGAATAGAATTCGAAATTACAGAAAAACTGGAAGCATGATTTGAAAATGTTTCGAATAGGTTTAATAGGAAAAATGCCCGTGCGTTGCACTGGGAAAAATGAAAACTTCAATGCTCCAGCATGTCCATAATTACTCAAATTTTGGCTGACACTACTTAAATTTTGGCTCAAAGTTAAGCTAACCGCATGAGCTTAGTCTTAATATTTTTAATCTACTCTTTCTATGCTTTTTTTTGCGAAAATACTCTTTGATACTTCATTATCATATTACTTTTTATCAACTATTATGAACAATAATATTAAGTATAATATGCTATATGTTTCAGTTTAGTGAGGACCTATTTCTCTCAATGTTAGCTCTACCCTCTACTCTCTCCACCTCCACTGCTTGTAGTTGTACTTACGCTTGCCGGATCGAATCATCAAGAATGGTCGGTGGCGGGCTGTTGGCGGCGTGGGGAAGCGGCACACCAAGGCACAACACGTCATCGCAGTGCGTTGTTGACTTAGCTGCCGGTCATCACTTCTTTGCACCCGGGCTTTTCCTTCCATGTCTGATTGGCGCTCGCATAGCTTTTCACTAATCCGACGCCCTCGGATCCTCGCATGCATGTCATTTCTTGTTGTTTCCTTCCATATCCGGTTGATTGAGTTTTTCTTTCTGATAGCGCTCGCATAGCTTTTCACCACTCCAGCGCCCTCGGCTCCTTGCATGATAGCGCCCGCATGATCCGTACGGCCGTCACTTTCTCGATTATGGTGCTACTTGTTCTTTCCTGGACGACCCGTTCACAACCATGAAACTTACGTATATAAACCAACAAGACACCCTATTACCCAGCGAGGTGGGACTAATCAACAAGGTACAGACGGTTTCTGGCTTGTTTTTCTGGTGTGAGATCGCCGGATCGTACTTTTTGCTAGTGGCCCGACCTAGTATATAACCAACCCAGCCCATAGCAATGCGAGCTAAGACCAAACAATCACCCAGCCGGATCGACAAATCGGAACTGAGCGAATCATTTTGCGATATTTTCTATCCTCTTAGGCCAGGACATATTGTCACATGAACCGCTGGAGCCAGGCCAAGAGGCCCAGCAGGCCCGCCACCCAACCGTAGCGATGCGCACACCACATCCCCCCGCTATTCCATCTTCTCCCGTTGACCGCCACCATCCCCTCGATTCCTCTCTCTACCTAGCATTTCTCCCTTCGCTGCTCTTACCCGCACAATGCTCCTTCCCCGATCCGGCCTTCTCCAAGCAAGGGCGTCGGACGTGCGGCCTGCCCTGCTCCCGCAGCGTCACGCGCTCTGCTTCCATGGAGCTTTCCGCAGCGTGGCACACCCTCCCGCCGCCGCCTTTGCACTCCAGGGATGGAGGCAGCAGACCTCGTCGTAGATTGGAATGGATTCAACCGGACTTGTCGCCACTTTGGGATGGAGGGCGTAGTCGATTGGGGATGGATTCAGCCGCCATCGTTGCCGATTGGGGACAGAAGCATCTGGCCTCGTCGCCGACTACTTCAGAGGAAACCAATCTCGTCAGCTACCGGGGATGCACGCAACTCCTTTCAAGTAAAGCAAGATGCACGCGCCGGCAGATTTTGTGGGACGGCAGCGGCTCTGGTGGCCAGAAATCGAGAGGGTGGAGGCTCCCTTCTGTTTGGGGGAGCGGTCTCGTTCGCCCGGGTGGGTGAGAAAGAAAAGGAAGGAAACGGTTCGGTAACATGGCAAAAGTATGTATTATGGGATTTGGTGGGAGGGCAAAATCGTCCAAAAAAAAGTTGGACGAAAATTTTGGCAGAAACCTTAGCTCCTTTATTATTAGGTATATATAGATTTGGCCCCGTTATGTTTTTGGTCACACTCCCGCCACTGCGGGTCTGCGTCCGTCCGATCGGATGCGGACACACCAACCGATCCGTCTCGCGGGGCCTTGGACCGGTCGTTGCAAGCGCGGAGAGGGGCCAGAGCCGAGAGCTTTTCAAGACAGGTCAAAATCTTGGAATGGACAGCAGTGTTGTCACTGTGCGAGTGTCACCTTCAGTTTCTGGGTGAAGAAAAATGGATGCTATTCTATTTATGCTGAGCATTTGACGATACTCGGCACACGATCTTCTAACCTGTCCCTGTACACTCATTCCGTTTCGTGGACGTCGTTGCGCATTGATTTATGTTATCCACGGAATGTGATCATGGGAAAAAACGAGATCGGCCATTGACGCCGTGGAGTCGTTGACCCAAAGGGCGGCTAAGGCAGCAGCATCAACACGCTCACAGCTAGCCAATGAGTTCAATACAAAATCTCTTCCATATGCCGAATTTATTCGGCCATTTTCTAAATTAATTTAGAGTAGTACTAGCATTTTCTAAATTAATTTAGTTTGTATCTAGTCTATTTTTAGTGTGTAGGTTCACTCCTTTTGGTTTGTATCTAGTCTACTTTGAAAATGTCTCAAACATCTTATATTAATGCCACGAGGGAGTACTTCTCCATGAGGAAGTATAATAAAGGCCTAGGTCAGGACTGCGATGCAATGACTAGCATAGTGTTGAAGTATTTTGTGTTTCGAAGGGCAGCGCATGCCAAGGCGACCCCAGGACGTCCAGGCAGCTTGGACTAGGCCACCATGACAACAGTCGAGTCCCGCAGGTATGCGAGCGAGGGCCAGCGGGAGAACAAGAGGAAGCGATGTCCCATGCTCGACGGGGAGGTGCACAAAGCCAAAAAGGACGCCTCCAAGGAGGAGCACGGCGCCATCGGGGCGTCGTCGACCACAGGCTTTCGCCCGGATGTGCACCTACACCATCACAACGGGGCAGGCTAACCTCCCACACCCTGCCGGAGCCGCAACAGGGGGTGGACACGGGCCACCGAGGAAGGGGAGCCGCCGAACTGCAGAGGTCCCACACCTTGGGAGGAGGGGCAGCCACCTTGAGGCACGAAGCAGGGCGCCATCGATCTGCAGAAGTGCAACATCCAGATGGGCGGGCCACAACCACCAGGAGGAGCACGAGGCCCAGCCAAGCTAAGCCAAGGGGCCGAGGATGGAGCAGCTGGAGCGAAAGCCGGGGGACGCGCATCAGCGCTCCCGAGGACGGGATCGATGGCCAGCCGCCGGAACGAAGAGGAGGCAGGCTTCCCGGACACGGCCTCGCACGAGGAGGCCAAGATCTGAAGCCGCAGGGGCCCTCCGGCCGAGCACGGCCACGCCGCGGCGGATGCACAGAGAGCACCAACCGGCGGCGCACTAGGCAGCCACCGGCCAGCCGAGCAGCGCCGCGCCCACCCCCAACCGCAAAGGCGCCGCTGCAGACCACGCCTCGGCATGGACGACGCGCGACGAGGGAGAAGCGGGGAAACGACGACGAGCAGGACGGCGGCGGGCCAAGCGCTGGAGCCTAGCGCGGACGGCGGCGACCTCCGAGGCTGGCATGGCGGCCTCCCTCCAAAACGGCCATGCAGGAGCCCGGGAGGCATAGATCCTCGCCGCCCCGTCCTCGGCGGCTCACGGCTTAGCCGGCGGCAGCCTCGGGAGGTGACGAGGAAGCGGGCAGAGGGCTAGAGAGGCGGCGGCGGCAGGGAGCTAGGGTTTCGCTCCTGAGGACGGGATCGATGGCCAGCTCATATGTTTTCTTCTCATCACGAGTCCTTCTCACCGATCCGTACATGTGCAGAAACAACTTATCAATCCATACTAGGAAAGCCACCATTCAGGTTTTTTTTTTGAGAGAACCATTCAACGTCTATGATTGTACATTCGTAATGTGTTTTAAAAAAAAAAAACTAGAAAGCCCTCACATAGTCATCTGGGGAGGAGGGGGGTGCTCTACGGCTACCGTACCGACGAGCAAAGATCCGGACGATTTTCATTGACGCGGCCCTTGCAGCTGGTATGCGAGGTTCCCGTGGGAGTCTGAATCTGTGTCCATGGCGTGCTTTCGCCACTACACCAAGTGGACATGCTGATGGTCGGGAAGCCCACTGATGTCAATGGAATGTCATTAATTTGCGAAAGACCCATTCACATGTTGTTTTGGTGTTGTTCTTTGGTTTTCCTCATTGAGTCAATCTAACTTTTCATCAAACATTCAGAGCTTTCATCATCTCGGTGTAGGTTAGTTACCCCTGCGCTCACTCGGTATACCTTCCGGATGCCAGTTACATGATCACCTAAGAGCATCCTCAGCCGTTGGGGCTCCCAGGCCGAAATCCGGCGTTATTTAGCGCCGGATGGATGTAGTTTTTGGCCTGGGGAGGCCCATTTTTCCAGCCGCGAGCCCATGGACGCGCACTCACCGCGTGCATAGCGACGGCGCAGTCACCGGGAAGGGCAATCGTCGGAGTTCCCTCGACGCATTGAACCGTCGCGAAGTGGTCCGGAGAGCCGAAACGACTCGTCGGGAACGGTCGAAGTGGCCTCGATGCGAGAACCGCCGTAATGGAGCACGAACTCCGCGGAAGAGCAACCGCCGCTCTCTTCGTCGAGAGACCTACATATACGGTTTCCGACGGCCGACGCCATTCATCTGTTCTCTCGTCACCATCCTCCGTCAACCATGAGCGATCTCTCTTGGCCATCGGACACCGACAGCGAGGGGAAGCCGCCTGGATGGCGCCATTGGTGGGATAAAGCTGCATCGTCCAGCAGCGACGATTCCCCTCCGCCGGCCAGCGAGGACGAATGGGATGACGACGAGGAGGACGAGGAGGAGGACGAAGAGGCCAAGGAGCGAGGCCGAGGAAGAGGCCGAGGAAAAGGAGGAGGAAGAGGCCGAGGAAAAGGAGGAGGACGACGAAGAGGCCGAGGACACCGACCGAGGAGGAGGACTCAAATTCCTCCGACGAGGAGGTGACGAGCCGGAAGCGTCGCCGCGACGACGATGAGGCGGGGCCACGTAGGAAGAAGAAGTAGTTTAAGTTTGTTTTAAAGTTTTTATATGTAATTTTTATGTTTATTCGAATTATATTAGAAATATATGTAATCTATCTATGTTGCACCACTTGAGATTTCAAAACTTTCGTTCGACGAGGGTATTGCCGTAGATCGGGAAGACGAGGGTATTGCCGTAGATCGGAGGCCATTGTCGCCGACAAGTTGGGGCCACGCGCGCTTTCGTTTCGTCCGGAGTCTCCGAGCGCTCCCCGGGGGGCTGGGGATGGCGTGGGATCGCCGGATGAATTTAGGCCCAAATCCGGACGAAAACGAGGAACCGGGGGCGCGACTGGGCCGAATTACGCCGTCCGGATGGAAAATACGCTCGCCGGGGGCCTGTTCGGGGAGACGAGTGGAGATGCTCTAAGCCCAAGAACGACGGGGTAGACAATGAAGAGGAGATCAACAACCAAAGCTTAAACCAAGAATAGTGGAACTGCCTTGGCCGCAGGAGGGGATATGCACGCGGAGAACAAGGTGAAGGCCAAGTTGCCCAGTCCCAAGTCCCAAACCCAAGGAAGGCTTAGCTCAGAATCAAGCAAGTCCCGTAAGTTTCAAGCAGATGCTATTTGGCCTGCTGTTATCTTTCTTTTTTTTTTGAATTAAATCCCGCCATTTACCTATCATATGTCGATGTCATTGCCCCGCAGTTAGTTGCATCTATTTAATCGAGATTCAAAACTGATCTCGGCTGGGTGCATATGCACCTGGTATTTACAAAACATATTTCAAAAAGTTAAAATGTTTAGGAAAAAAATTCCGCATGTAGAGTAGAGGGACATGCTATATATGCGCACGCAAAGTTTCACATAAAACCAACATTTTTTCCAATGTCAACAATCCTTGCAGCAACACCCGGTGTAGGTACTTATTCAAATTGTCTGAAACCCAAAAACTATGATCTCAAATTAATTACCTCTGATCCAGTTCAATATGAAAAAATATAATCAACATAAAAGTAACACATAAGTGTACCGTACAGAAGGAAATCTGCTTGCAACAACATGATAAGAACTTGATGAGATCATGTCATGACACGCCCTGCCCTTTCGCACTGTCGTTACTAGCGGCTTCGTCCAATCTCACATCAGGCTTCTCGGAGACGATCACCGGTGGAGCCCTGCCATGAGCTATGGTAGTTTGCGGTAGCAGCACCATCGTCGTGATCTTTCCTTCAGGTCTTCCTCGCAGGTGCAGTCATGGGAGGCGTTAGCCAGGCCGTTGAGGATTGCATGGATCTTGTGCCGCACATCCTCATCCTTCTGCTTGCAATCCAACGCTGTTGTGCAGTATCACCTTCGCTTGGTCTTGCCACCATGGAGACAAAGGATGGAGGCTGGGAGAGTGCGGCGCGGAGGGATTGGCGGCGGCGCGTGGGAGATGGGAGGAAGGCGGGGGCGCATCTTAGACCTTGGGTTGTGACCTCTTTCAGTATTTTTCCTTTTCTTTCTCAACTGCTCCATGGTCTCGGACGGACGATGGCGGGCGCAGAGGAGAAAATTTGCACTCCACAGGTGGAGCGTGGCCAGTCGACGGTAATTTCTAAGCGCACTTTTAAGTTAGGTTTAGGGTAATCATGCCGGTTGGATGTAACCAAGTGAGGTGATCTGGTGGTGTTAATTATTTGCGTATGTTAGGTGGAATGTACCTATAGGAAAGAAAATGTTTGCACTTTTATGCCTAGTAATAGATAATAGACTAGTAATGGTGCACATGCATATGCATGTTTTATTGACTCATAAGTTAAAACTACCAAATTATCTTGTAGACTTATTTTATCTTGAAAAATGTGATTTTATTACAGTATAACATATTCTTACTTAGTTAGTACCACAGCCATCTCTCTCAGCCCATCGACCCACCGAGCCCACGGGGTTGGTGCGTGCCGCACCGCACCGCACCGCACGGAGGGATTCCCCCGACCCCGAGTTTCCCCCTCCCACTTGTCGCGCCGCCGCCCACCATGGAATCCCGCGACGGCGACACCCGGAAAAAGCGCAAAGGGACCCCGGCGCCGCCATCAAGGAAGACGCGCAAGCCAACAGGCGCCGCCCCGCCACTCTCCCTCGCGCCGGCGCCGTCCATGCGCATGGGCCCCGGCGATCGGGGCGCGCCGATAGCAAGGACGAGGTCCAAGCCAACTGGCGCCGCCGCTCCCCCACCCTCCCGCGCGTCTGTGCCGCCGGTGCGCATGGGCCCCGTCGATGGGGGCGCGCCGACAGCAAGGAGGAGGTCCAAGCCAACTGGCGCCGCCGCCCCCCCACCCTCCCGCGCGTCTGTGCCGCCGGTGCGCATGGGCCCCGGCGATGGGGGCGCGCCGACAGCAAGGAGGAGGTCCAAGCCAACTTGCGCCGCCGCCCCCCCACCCTCCCTCGCGCCTGCGCCATCCGTCCGCATGGCCCGCGGAGACGGGGGCGCGCCGACAGGAGGGAGGACGCGCAAGCCAACTGGCGCCTCCGTCCCACCCTCCCTCGCGCCTACGCCGTCCGCCCGCATGGGCCTTGGCAATGGGGGCGCACCGACTGAAAGGAGGAGGAGGCGCAAGCCAACTGGCACCGCCGCACCACCTTCACTGGCGCCTGCGCCATCCGTGCGCATGGGCCTTGACAATGGGGGCGCACCGACTGAAAGGAGGAGGAGGCGCAAGCCAACTGGCACCGCCGCACCACCTTCACTGGCGCCTGCGCCATCCGTGCGCATGGGCCTTGACAATGGGGGCGCACCGACTGAAAGGAGGAGGAGGGGCAAGCCAACTGGCACCGCAGCCCCACCCTGCCCCACACCTCCGGCGTCTGTCCGCATGGCCCATGGCGATCAGGGCACTCCACCAGAAAGGAAGAGGAAGGGATCCTCATCACTGAGAGAAGGCAGGAGGGGCTGGCCCGAGAGGAGCTCAATCCGGAACAATTCCGCTGTGTGGCATGGTGGCCCACAGAAATCAGACGATGGTGATAGCTCGGAGAGTTCGGCAGGGGAGGATGATACCTGCGAGGATTTGGCAGGGCACAGTGATGACCCCAATGGTTCAGGAGCAGACGGTGCTGGCCAGGAGAGATCAGAAGATGATGATAGCTCAGAGAGTTTGGCATGGGAGGATGATACCCTGGGGGTTCTGGCAAGGCATGGTGATAACCCCAATGGTTCAGGAGCAGTTGGTGCTGGCCACACACATGGATCTCCTGACGCCCTAGCTGCACTTAGTGATCCGTCGAAGAATGTGGCGACACATGGAAAAATTGTGGTGGCTCACACTCCTAACACCCCTCCAAGGTATGTGTTAGATGAAACATCGCAGAGTAGACACATCTGTTCTTTCTCTTTTCAGAATTCTAATGAAGGTTCTAGTCAACATGTAAAAAGTGCACTTATCTTGCTAGAAGACAATTGGCATGCGCCTAAAATTTGATAGTTTTTCTTGCTCGCGTGCCTTTCTGGTAGATTCGAAGGGTTGTTGAGAATCATTACATCGCTCATACCTTGTGAGAATAAAGGGAAGTCGTACGAATGTAGCTTGGGCCAGATGAATGCATTTCTAAGATGGAGCCAAGCAGAGAATGCCTTCTTTTTTGAGGTATAAAACTTTACCTGTGTACAAATTCAGTATTACTTTCATGTATTTAAAGGAATTTGGCTGTTTCTGTTTCTGAAATCAGTGGAGTGACGATAAAATGGAAATGACATGTTGGATGCACAATATCAATAAAGGACAAACTTTCAAGTTTACCGTGAATGCAGGTACATACTAGCCTGTTAAAGTCTCTTGCCTATTAGATTTCAAAATAGTTATGTTAGCTCAAAAAATATTGTTAGTGTCCGTATTTGCTTAATTCAACATTCTTTGGCAGCATTTTCACATAAAATGGATAACTTAAGTGTGGAAAGAGCAGCAGTTGCATTCTCGGAAAATTTTATTGGTGATGATGAATATTGGTCAGATTTAAAAGACACACTCCTGATTGTAAGTATCTCTATGTTTAATTTATTCTTTAGGTATTCAACTTTACTATATCTTTGCGAATGTAATTGACATGCTGTGCTATCTTTTTGTAGATGTTTGGTTCTTTCGAAGACAAAGATTTGAAAGACTATGATTATCTTTATGTTTTCACCAGAGTGGGAGAGTCTATCGGTTTCAGAAATTTTAAGGTATCAATTTAAACATACCAGCTAAATCTGTTGTTATGTTTTGATAATATGACTCAAACTACGTAAAATTCTGTTATTGTTGCTTCTGCTTTGATAACACATGGCGTAAGGAATACTAGGTAGATAACTAAGTTGATACTAGCACATATTAGATACTGAGATTCACTTGATTCAGCATGTCTCCCTCCGCTCCTCCTTGAAGACAAGAAGAGAGCATGTATAGCACACCAGTTCAGCTGGTGAGCAAAGAAGTTGCTCAAAGCATGCTCTGTTTCTTAGTATAGGTCTTGTATCAGCACCAGTGCTGAGGCTAAGTACCCCTAAATGTACTTAAAAGGTAGCAGCTACGCACCCGAAGAATAGGTGACGATAGTAACCTTTCACTTTTGAAAGATGCCCAAATGATCTACCAGAACCAGTTCTACGTAGTTGTTGGTATAAGATCTATCAACGAACTTGCTTAGTTCGGTATTTCCTTCCACGGAATCAATTTCACCATTCAGGATTCCGGTCATCATCTCCAGTCGCGCCCCTCAAAAGGTGCCGGATTGATCGAATGGGGGATGCCTAAGCCTCCGGCGCGTCCGTTCCTAGCCGCGTCCCCTAAAACCACCCCCAAACATAAATTCAAATAGTTCACATTCAAAAGAGATTGTTCCTGCCGAAGTCGTTGTGATCAAAGTAGCCGCGATCAAAGTATTGGGCGCGATCATATTACAGACCGGGGGTGGGGGAGGGGTCGAATTGAACATAATTTAGAAGAAGCAGTTCGGCGACGATGACGACACATCCTGAGTCGACGCAGGTCCGTCGAGCACGACGGCGACCTCGTCGTGCTTTGCACGGTCTGGCTACGGCTGGGCATGGGCAGCCTGGCCCAAAAATTCCGCGTTAGGCCGGGTCGGGCTTGGGCCTGATTCATGGTTTTAAAGGCGGCCAGGCGGCCCAAGGCGATGGGGGTGCGCCTGGACGCATAGGCGCTCAAGGCGCGTTGCAAGGCGACGCCTTCGGTCGAAGCGAAGCGAAGGAAAGGGCTCCGGCCCAGTTTACTCAAAGGGCAAAAAAGAATTATCTCCGGCCCAACCGGCCCAACGAGACGGGGCCGGACGCAGAAAATACGTGCATCTCAACCTCGACCTCTCCGTCCCCGCAGCTCGCCGTTGCCGTCGGAGGAGGCCATCCGAGATGGGGCAAGGAGGAGGAGGAGGCCGGGCGGAGAGGCGGCCACCGAGGCGCCCGGCGGTGCCGCGGACTCCTAGGACGCCCGGAAGGAGATGCCTCGAAGCTTGGCCGGAGGAGGAGGAGATCCGGCGGAGGAGGAGCTGGCCGCCGGAGAAGAGAGAGCTCCTCTCTCTCTCTCAATCCACTCGATTTAGGTCACGGTGTGTTCCCCTCCTTCTCTCCTCTCTTTACCCTCTCAATCCCCTCTCAATTTCTCTCCAATTTGGCCCCAATTTCACTTTTCCTGCCGCCATCTCTCTTTCCCGCTCCCCTATCTGCCGGCCTCCCCAACGCGAGCAGAGCGTCCAGATTCTTGAAAAGCGTCCATTTTTGCGCCTAGGCGACGCCATTGGACGCCTCAGAGACGCCTCTGGACGCCTTGGTCAGAAATCAAAGGCGACGCCGACGCCTTGCCCTCCTGGAACGCTCAGACGCTTAAGCGTCGCTTAGGCGACGCCTTTAAAACCATGGCCTTATTTTTTAGCCCGAACGTCGGGCCAGGCAGGGCTCAGGCTTGCAATTTTCGCACTTTAGGTAAGGTTTGGGCCGGGCTTCTCGGGCCGGTTTCGGGCTTGATTTATAGGCCCGATGGTCGGGCCGGGCTTGGGCTTGGCATTTTAGGTTCGAGCTTTTTGGGGCTTGGCCCGAAGCCCGGCCCGACTTGAGTTTTGCCTAGGTGTAGGTCTGGCTGCTCCGTCGCCGATGCTGACGCAGGTGTACTAGCAGACGTTGTCGCCGACGCGCCTGCTTGTGCCGTTGCTGCCTCCGGAGGTGGGGTTGCTGCCGCTGCTTCAATCTCGTCGAGGATCATGCCTTTGTTGTAGTGGTGCGCCGCCAGTGTCCGGGATCCACTCCAACTATCGATGCGGTCAACGGGGAGAAGTCCTCTTTGCGTTCCTTGAGCTCCATCTTCTCTTCTTACCTTTCGTCGGCCTATTTGTCGCGTATGAGCAGGATCGAGGAGACCACGGCGAGGCACTTATTGATCGACGACTGCGTCTTCTCGGTCGCCGCTGCGTCTAGCAAGGCGGCCTTCGTAGCCTTGTTGCTGATAGGGCGCACTGCCGATGTTGCGAGCGGCGCATCCTGATCAAAGGCGCCATCTTTTCCCTTCGTCAAGACAATACACGTCAACCGCCACTTCTCGCAGGGTTTTAGCTTGCTATAGCAATGCAGCAACACGAAAGACTTAAACCCTTCTGAATTCTTCCGGCACAACCCCATGGCGCGGTCGAACTAATCAAAGGAAATGCAATAGACTATCAAATTGTGATTGAAAGAGGTGCTAAACTGGTGGTAGAAAGAGGCGTACCAAATCATCGGCGTTTGCACCGCTATCCCCTCTTTTCTCGAGCTCGAAATGGAATCCATGGAACATGTTCACCGACGTTGACATTGCCTTTTGGCTCCTCTTCATTGGCATCGTGCGGTAATCCTTGTCGAGGAACTTGCACTCGTTGAACTTTGCCTTGATCCTCGCCCAGTACTTCCCGTACTTTTGGTTGGCGCCGATGACCGAGTCGAGGCTCACCGTCGCCCACGAATCGCAGAGGCACTAATCTTCCAGAACCTTCCTCACGCCGGTGCGTCAACCTCGACGAGATTCTCTGCATCCTTGAAGGCATCCTCCTCCTCGTCCTCTTCGTAGCCGTCGTCTTCGTCATCCTCGTTGCCGTCCTCCTCGTCCTCCCCGTCCTTTTCTTCGCGCGCTGCCTCCTCCCCGAACGGATCACCGATGCCCTCGAATTGGAGCGGACCCCTACGGTAGTGAAGGCAACGATGTCCGCACCGTGGCCTTGCTGGCGCTGCTGCTCGTGGTATGTCGGGGAACACGACGTTCGGGTTGAAGCCGCCGCGCACTAGTGCATCCTTGTACCGCGGCTACAAGCGCGGTGTCAAGCACCCGGGCGTTGCCGCTGCGGCCTCACCAAAGAAACCGGCTATCGACGGGGACGCCACTCCCGGAATGTACGCGCTCGTCGAACAACTCCATGGCTTGCGGCGGTCGCAGTGGCACACGAGGCCAACACGGCCTTCTGCTGCACAAGCGACGCCGCCATCTTCCTCGCTTGCTCCACCACCCGCCGCTCCCTCCGCTCCGCCGTCGACAACTTGCACCGCATGCAGTCTTCCTGCCACGGTTCTTCGGTCCACTCCTCCGGCTTCACCTTCGCCGCGCCTTCAGCCCCTTCTTCGCTGCCTACTTGCCCGGTGGCTTGGTGGCCGATTTCTTGGCTACTTTTTGGGGACTGTCGGCGCCATGGCTGGGAGAGAGTAACGGCAGTGGGAGGGAGAGTATCTGCGGCAAGAGGGAGAAATGAATCGGCAGGAGGGGGTGAAATCTTTTCGCAGGGGTAGAGAAATGTGCGGTTGGCGGCGGGAAGTGGCGGGAGGGCGTGATGTGGTGGGAGACTAACTAAATTTCAATGTGTCACTGCCGCATCGGACTCACCAGTCGCGGCTCGTTTCTCGCTCTGTCCGGCGCGCCCGGAGCGTCCCCTATGTAGCGGAGACAGCCTCGGGGCGGCGGACAACGTAGTGGGCCACGCCGGGCAGAAAGGACCTTTGGGTCGCGCAACTGGGTATGGTTAAATGTCCGGCGGGCCCCAAAAACCTTTGGGGGATGCGACTGGAGATGCTCTAAGGCCAATATCCCGTGAAGTGATTCCCCAAGGGTGTGTTGCAAAGATTCAGTAACATGATCTCATACAAACCTGTGGATTGATTCCCGAAGGGTGTGTAATAACATCAGGAATCATCCAAAAAAATTGTGTCCACTACCGTAATTCTGCCAAAATGATATAATTGTGTAATTGCTACCTTTCACTACCGTAATTGTGCCAAATTGATATAATTGTCTGATTTTCAAAAGCGACATACCGGCAGGCAGTCGTTAATCTTGTGTGTAGCATGCCCAGTTTCAGACCAAGCTATTTCTTCGTCACAAACTTCAAACTTCTATTTTACTGTCATTACTTGTCTGGTTTTCAGCCTCCTCCATCACTTGCATAATAGGCTCATAGTGAAGTTTCTGAAGCATGGATTATAAGTCACTATCCGTTTCACCATGTGAAATTTCCTTTTCTAAAGTATTCATCTGTTTCAATCATTAAACCGCACGTCCATGCATCCATTTCAGCTCCCTAAACTCATATATACTAGGCGAATAGGCGTGCTTCGCCATGCCGCCTGCCCCTTGTTTTGGCACAGCCTGTCTGTTGTGATTGACAACAGCGCATGCAGTTCTGAACTGGTATGGCGTGCGTATTGTGTGGTTGGTGGGAGTGTGGGCTGGCTGGTGTGGACTGTTTAGTGACTTCATGGTGTGCGCAAGCGTGTGACCTAAGTGTCAGACGCAGCCTGAGTAGCGGATTGCTGTGGCATGCTGATATTTGCTTGCATGGGGTTTTGTTTGGTTGAGACCTTGGGAAAGCTAGCCAGGTATATGGGAAAGTTGGCGCAAGCGCAAATATAATATATCTGTAATAGGTACAGTGCTACAAGAAGTATACATGATTGAAAAAAAATTCTGACCTGTCTAATTGTGCACAAGCAAGAATGATAGTCTGAGAAATACATCCGTGTATTCACGAGGTTTCATCTCGAGAAAACCTGAATGTAGTGTATTAGATCCATATTCGATGCTCCCTATGATGATTATAGAGCAAAATCAGAATTAGATTAGGCAAAACCGCACGAAAAAACAACAGACTGTATTATCCAAATTCAGGAAATTCAACTCATATTTGTCGAAGTAATAGGTAGAACTTAAAGCTGATTTGAAATTATTGAAATGCAAGTAATTCTGAGCGAGGCCATCATACAATTGACTATGCCGGAGGGATGTGAGAGTAGGGGCAGGGCCAGATCAGTAGTGAGGTTCCAGCAGACGGAACAGGAAGGCGACGCACCACAGGAACGCTTACCGGCTGGACGTGTGGGCATGCAACCGTACCACATTATGCCAGCTGCACCGCATGCACCCAAGCCAACTGAGTTGTCAGCTGTCAAAGCCAACCCCACAATGGGTCCCACATCGCAGCGGCACAGCGTACACCGATGGCCTGGGAAGAGCCGCAACTCTCCCGGCTTACAACTCAGAGGAATGCTCTCATTTCCCCATACCTGAAGAGAATTTGAAACATAAATGAATATTTGGATGACCTTAGAGGCGACTGGGTCTATGCAGATGCTCTCTTAAACCAACCTTCATCATGCTTCCAACTTCTCTGCAGCTTCTAGCATCTAATCTCAGTTCTCTCCTTCAGTCTGTCCTCGTCTAGATCCAGCAATTACATCTAACAGTAAAAGTTCGCCCAGGACTAGATTTAACAACATGCACGCCACCTGATTCCTCGTAGCCAAGAACACACACATGAAGGAAATAGCCATTGCTAGATCTAGCCTTTGTCATGTAGATTTAATGCTAACACATGAAGATCCAACCTTTGGAGGTGGAAATCACTGAACTTGAGAAGATATACGCCACCATTGGTCCTGGATGCTGTCTTAGGGCCGGTCCTCATTGCTTGCGGTCGCGCATGCAGCAACCCCCAGAAGGACCACCACTAGCAGGAGCAGCGCTTGGCCCTGGTAGCACCTTCCGTCTCGACTGCGGCATTCTATCCTCTTGAGCCGTGAATCACCAGAGAGAAGAGATATGCGAGAGAACCAGAAACGAGGGGCGTGAGATAGCGATGGGTTAGGAAAGGTGAGCACACACCGGAGAAAGGGCGCTGTGGAGGGGCAGGTTGGCTGCATCAGCCAATTGATCTCGAGTTTGGCCAGCCAGCATTTGGAAGGAGGTCCAAACTTTGAGTTAGTCCATCCCAATTCATCCTTCTACGCAAACAGCTGGCCCGACTCCAAAATGCGGATGTCTACACCCCACGTGAGAATAACCCACTTAACCATACACACCCTTCGTGTGTCAACCTTCTAGAGTTCTTCGTACTACTCTGGTTCTCTCAAATTCCAGATCCCTTGGCAATCTGTCCAGACCACACTATAAATAATTGAGAGGAAGAGAGACATCCATATCCTGTGACTCATGCATGACTGTTTTTCCCAAGCCACCATAATTTCTTTTATTCTGGTAGAGTTTAGAAAGGCTGCACAGGCATTGTCAGTTTTTACTAAAATGAGACCGCACACAGATGATCTTGTACAATTCCATGTATAAGCGGACAAGATAATGACATTGTGCTGATTTCAGTAAATTAAATCAACACCTGATTTGTTAATACTGTTGTTTTAGGGGTTGGTCTGGATTTGTAAACTCATCCATACTAAAACTACTATCCGATGAGTGGAAACATCTAATAACTGTTTAGAATTTAATTGATTTGAAATCATAGAAAGTTATTTTCTCTCGGTATAGGTTTGCTTCTGTAATAAATAAGGATTTGTTCAATGTTCGAATAATTTAAGCAGATTTTGGTGGCTTAAATGTAAGTTAGGTTCTGCTGTATTGTTGAATTTAAGCAGATATTGAGGTGCATCAGTTATGAATTATAGTAATTTTGGTTGTTGTGAATACTTTGTGTTATTCAATCAAATGTTTATGTTTGGCCTACGATTAAAATTTCTTTCTTATGGAACAGATAACCAGCTTACCCAAGGCCGGTGATTCTTCCAGTAAGTTGGTGCTCAAAGAGGTAGGTGTTGCATTGTCATTCCTAATAATATAGCAAAAAAAAATCGAGAGTAGGCCAAAGTGGCATACCATATTTTTATAGGAGAGAAATTCCTAGTATAACAATTTACATCAGACATAATGAAATCCGTGAATTGTATGCAGATCAACACCAACTTTTCCTTAAAGCTTGCTGATGACCAGGTGACCCCCAACAACTCATATATAGGTGCACATCTTAAAGAAGATGAGGTAAACCATGTTCATAATCTTTATAACGATGCTTGTTCATATAAATAATTACATTTTGAAGGAAAAATACCTCATTTCAGTATGATAGAGTTTTCAGGTGTTAAACAATGTTATTTGCATGGATATGTGTTGGTAGAGTTTTAGGATGTAAAAAAAAAATTCATTGTTATGTTGTGCTAATTGGACAAACTTTACACATGCAGACTCTAAGCCTTTGTGAGGTTACCCTATATGGTATTTCAAATGGACAGACTGGTTCCTGCTTATTTCATCATGTTGATTTCAACGGAACAATTTACTCAATTGCTCTTAGGAATGGGACTTATCTGTCAACATTGGAAAAACTTCAAGGGTTTAATACATCACTTGCAGAGATTGTTGTGATAGAACCTTCATTGAAAATGAAACATATTATTGGGTCAGCAACAAATAAGACATACTGTTTTGTTCGAGAGAGATTTAAATCAATTCTCCAGTCTTTGTTTGCTGAGGTCGCAACGCTGTTGGAGTCTGGGAAATGCATCAGCGAAACAAGTCACCTATTCATGCACAATATACTTGTTAGAGGGACTAGCGTTAGGCTATATGGACTCGATCTGACAGATTACAGTGATGATTTAGCCAAACTTACTGTTGAACAGCTTGTGGATGTGGTCAGAAAATGCTTTCCCATAGATACAATTCCTATAGATTTGCATGAGTTGCTTGAGGAGTTGGAAGAGAATCCATTGGATGGAATAAGAATAGCAGAAGATGATTGCTCGTTGTTGAAGGCAGAGGAAAGAAGGAAGATGTTGATCGACTTCAATAGTGAATACATGACAAATGTGGAAGAAGGACCTGCTGATTCTGACCGTATCAACGAGATAACTTTCTTCGAAGATTGCCCATATGCGGCAGACTGGGACCATATAATGAAAGACAACGAGTACATGGTCCAGGTTGGCAATATGGATAAATCTAATCAAAAGAACGAGGCTGATGAAGATAATAATGATAAGAATGCAGTAAAACTGAGAATGGAAAAGAAACAGAAATTGGCTAAAAACACTGCGAGCATCAAGAAATTTGCCGATAAGAAGAAACTGCAGCTTCAGCTTAACAGAGGCAGTCAGCAGTTCAGCTCCAAAAGAAATTTTCTGATGCATATGCCTGAAAAGGCAAAAAAGGTAAATATCAAAAGTGTGCTGTATATTATTTTGTTCATGACTTTGTATGTTCAAATCTTTGTTTTTTATTTTGTGTTTCAGGATGGTATAATTCCATTCAGGCTAGGGATGTCTGATCATATTTTGACAGCCTACTTCCCTAGATTCCTCCGATTTGTTCAAAAGAGGATGAGAGATCTGAAAGCGCAGAGAGGAATGTAAGTTTCGATATCTCCACAACTAACATAGTTAAGTTTTTATCCATAAATTCGAATTGGAACTCGGGTGTGCGACGAATTACATGGCAGTTTCGAATGCACCCAGGCCCATGTTTCTACACCTTAGTCTAAAACCATACAGATTTGTTACCCCTACTAAGAATACAGCGATTTCAATGTTAATTTTAGATCACAGCGGCACAGTTTCCCCTTGAGTGCAAACTGACCACACTCAGCAATCACAATCCTGTCCGTTGTCTATCATCTCTACATTGAATTCTTCATGCTCCATTTCTCGCGTCTTGCTGCATTCGTGTACTTAGCCAGTTAGCCTTGTATAGTTTGTTCTTCTCAATTTCTGCAACGTGGTACACTACAATTCAGCGGTATATGGGACCCATTTTTTTTTGTTTGTGCTTTTAGTAACTTACTGAGCACCTAGAAGTTTGTGTTGTTTGCACAGTGATCTCCCAGCTCCTTAAAAACCGCTGATCGATTTATCTAGCGCATTTGTCTTGTTTGCACAGTCTCCAATCTTGGGGAGCGAGTCCGACTCGCACCCCCTGCGTCGATAAACATTTGCCAACTTATAAGCTATAAAGTTAAGAGGTCGATCCCCCCACCGGGGGTTTGACAAAAAGAGAAAAATAAATGCTGTTAAGTTTCTGCACATTTCTGTCTCTGAATTTACCAGCCTCTAGCCCATTTCTGTCTCTGAACTACGGCGGTGCATTATCTAAAAATCACCTCCCATGGGAAAAATAGAGATACAAGTGCTGGTGTGTCACTGGATCCAGGGGGGAAATTCATCCCGCTGCCGTTTATCACCACCATGCCTTTGACTCTGCTTGTCTCACACCTGAGGCTGCATATCAATTTTTGGGCGCTTTAGGTGGGACGAGGACGAAGGTACCCTGTCCCTTTTGCGAAGAATGTGGTTGCTCACTACACAGGCCAGGGTCACCCGGAACTATCAGGGGCCCACGCCCAAGGCCTGGATGGAAAATTCTGTACCACGGCTGTCCGTTGACTTGCCGCTTGTGCCGCTTGATTACACGGGATTAAAAGTTCGTTTGCTTAATTTCAGCTAGTCTTCCGTGGCATCCTTTAGCCCGCTTAGACCCGTCAACAAACAGCGTTGGCACTTGGCAGTCCAGCGGCACTTCGTTCGGTCAGCTCTGCTCGGTTCCCTATCTGCTCCTCTACCAACCGATTAGGCACACGGCAAAAAATGGGTCTACATGCCAACCTTACCCTGCCGTGCCCGATCCAGCGTGCTGCCTTGAGAACTCCACTGCTAGCTTGCATGTGCAACGTTATGGTGTTTCTTTTCTGCTGGCTGGTGAATGTGCCAACTGTCGATGTTGTTGTGCTCTAATTGATGTGGAGGAAGCAAAAACGGTTTGCTACTGATTGAACCTGAAATACCTTGCTACACTGAACAAATGTGTATCTAGTTTTCAAACTTGGTCACAATTTAAGGCCCCTTTCTGACATGTCCAAAAAAAAATGTAGCTTTTGAGCTGATACTCTCAAACGAAGAAAAAAATATTACAACAGCAGCACATGTCTGAAGAAGGAGCCTACCGACTGACTTAGTTGTCATACAACACAAAAATCTGTTCCAGAAAAATATCGCATAATAGAATGGGCTCTAATACAATCCAAGAATGTCACCAGTATTTGCTTTCTCAACCTAATAAAAATAATATAACGTCAACTTTCAGAACATATTAGTCTACTGTTCATTCTATGGTGCTAAGGGAACTGACAAGACAGACCTCAACGTTCTCCATCGTGGTTGCTGGTGAACGATGTACAGAACTGGGAGATTGTTGAGGTGTTGAGACAATTCCTAGCTTCTGCCTCTATTCCATGTTGTTTGATTTAGTCTTGAAATAATTATCTGCAATAACCACAAAAGATCAGATAAGGCATACTTTTTCAGAAAGCTAACTAAAGTATAGCTTACCCAGTACATCTCTAAAAAAATGGTTAGCCAATATCGCACAAAGTGCAGAACTTACCACAGTAAGGTCCTGCTCTATGTCAGCTGCTACTCGATGAGTCTGATTGATCTGTTCACCTTGTCGATGCAAAGTCAGCAGAATTTGTGCAGCATCTTCTCTAATAGCTTCAGCGACCCTAACTCAGTATTCAAAATGTATTATTTGCATGATACATCTCAATAGAATGGGATAATTTCGGGGTGGGTAGAGAAGAGCCAAGTTATACATCTCACCATATCAGAGAGGGCATGTAACCACCAATGAAGCACTGAATAAGTAGTTTATTTAGTACCTTAAATCCAGAATCAATCAATGTATATGTTTAATGGTGCCAAGCGTAGTAACAGAGAGAAGATGCATAAATAAGTCATTGTACAAAATCTAGGACTATAATCAGGCTACAAATCAGGTGGTGCAATGTGTGCTTGAAGCTGATGAGTGCACACTTTCTGTGGTGTGGTGTTTGACACTACTCACAAAGACGTAATGGGATATAGCTGTGTAATCATGAAGGTTGGGTAATGGTGTAATGCGTAATTGATATATCGTACCCTCAAGACAACACTCTGATAACAGTGCTCCAAAATTAGCTAACAATTGTTTTATTTATGTGTTCTTGGATAGATATTGACATGTTAAAGTGTCTTGGACAGCCGACGTGTTGTCTACTTCCAAAATCAACCAGCCGCTCAACCCTGCTATATCTTCCGAGACAAGAGCACAAATCAAAGAGCATTGAGGAAACCATAGACAGGGAGAAATTTACCAATGTCATCTCTATTTTTCTTGAAGTCAGATTAGTGTGCACGTTTAATTTACATGTCTTGCTAGTAGTATTCCAAAGCATGAACACTAAAGTTCCCGAAACTGAAGCTAATTGATCGACGTAGTCACATATTAAGAAAGAAAAAATATAGAGATGAACCCATCCCAAATCATTGTAACTTGGGGACCTCGCTGCCGTCCAAACCTAGTGCAGATGATCCAAGGGATACCTTATGCGAGCTCATCTTGAAGGCGGTGGTGAGCAGACCTCGCCACCGTCCAGCTACACCCACAGACCTCGCTGGTTCTGTGCCCCACGGAGCTCGCCAGACGGCTGCGGCTCCGCACAGATCTCGCCGGAGGCCTGCTGCTCCCCATAGACCTCGCCGGAGGCCTCCTGCTCCCCACCGATATTTCCGTCTGGAGATGGGGAACAAGGGGGATCGGAGGGATGGAGCGACGAGGCGATGGGATTCCTCCGGCCCTGGCGCCCGCCACCAGCGCCACGGAGGCAGGTGTTGATGCTCGGTGGCTGCCTGGCGGCAGTGCTGAGTTTTTTGCGTGCCTGTGGGGGGTCACTTAACCGATTTAGGTGGGCGGCGGCGCCAACTTACAGGCCAGTTAGCAGACTGCCAACTTTCCAGTGAGTCCAAAACAGCATCGTCCATGTACACTCCGCGCCGTCCTTTCCGAGCACCGATATTAAGGGCCCACGGCATAGCTTTGCAAATACCACGTGTTGAACACAGCATTTACCTCTGGCATGTATCTCCTTATGCTTTTAGCTGGCACAAACCTCCACACTTATTTCCACGGTCATCGTCACTCGCATCCCCTTATCACTTTATTCTATCTTGTGTCTTGACATCCTGCTGTGTATTGTGCAGATTCAAGAAGAGGTCACGTCCTGGCTTGTGGGCTAGGGGTCAGCGACAGTAGAAAAGGCTGAGTTCGAGCCGGCAAGTCCAACCCAGGACATGGCTAGCTTGTTCCATTGGTTGTTTGTCTAGCAGCTAGTCCATTTCTTTTTTGCTGGAAAGCAAACCTTATTGATGTACAAGTAGTTTGGTTCACTTGTGCCATATCTTTGTACTATGTGACTAAGCTCATGATTGGTACTCCCTCCAGTCCATAAAAAATGTCGGAGTTTTAGTTCAAATTAGCTCAAATTTGAACAAAAAACCTAACACTTATTATGGATCAGAGCTTTCTGGAGGAAAAATACACTTGGTGTGATGATCATGTGATGTGCCATGCTCGTCTCACTATGTACACTGGAGATGTACATATGCGGACTGTGGCGTGGCTGTAAAGTATTTGATAATAACCACGTACAGCCGCATGGCAGGGGATTCCATGTGAAAACTCAAAGTCCGAGTCTGCTAAATACTTTTTTGTGGGTACAAGTGATTACACTTTAAACAAAATCTGATTGTTGAAAAAATAAATAATTATAAAGTTGTACCAGGCAGCTTGCTGCATTGGCTCAATCATGTATATGCCCGGTGAGAATCTGAAACTCTAGGACAAAAGAGAAATACACTAGGTAGGAAAGCGTGGCTTGCCCGACTAACAGTGAGCAAGCAAATATGAACAAACATTATGAAAACAATTTATAATACAATAGCCAACAAACGGTTTATCGGTAATTACATAATATAGAAAGTTTATAGATAATTATGTAATACGTGACATCAGATGAACTGAATAACTAATAAATACCGTATATATACAATTTTAAAACCAGTACACATGAGGATCGCCATGACAGAAACAGAAACATGAAGGGGAAAACCATCTTCAGCAGCGGCAGGTATTTGATTAGATTACAACCATAGATATCGAGCACATGTACTCACACAAAAGGCCTAGAATAAAAATATAGGAGAAAGTGAATTAGAATTGCATGCTAAAGAAAAGTACTCCCTCCGATTTATATTAATTGACTTAACTTTATTAAGATACAAATGTATCTAGTCAACAAATGCGTCTAAATACATTCGTATCTAAATAAAATTGAGTCAATTGATCAGAGGGAGTAATAAATTGCACATGAAACGGTGGCATGCTGTAATGTGCAAACGTTTTGATAGACAACGTTGCCGAGTGGTTAAAGAAATTTGTAACGGTAGAAAATTACATAACATAAAAATTACATGATCAGGTTACTTTTTCTTGTTGGACCTGTCATTTGCATTTTTGTAGCTCAGCAAAATTAGCATATTTCATGATTATGCAACTAATCTACTTCAGATATGCTCTTTGCCACTGCTAGACATACTGATTGAATAGCTTCACATGCGCATTGACGTTCAGCGCAAAGATAAATTTTTGGCTTTTCTCTGAATTTTGGCAATGCTGCGGAAAGTCAATAGGCAATGAAGCAGTCAGATCTCCGTCACCCATGTCGATAATTCTGTGCAATGTAGCTCCAATCTTTTCAACTGCTTGCTCAAGAATAAGCATGTGGTTGATGGTAATTCGAGTAGGTGACAGCTTCATAGCACATGAAAGGTATTTTTTTTGCGAGAAAGGTAATTACATACTCATATTATCAATCTGAATGTATCACAAAGGAAAACCATGCCTTTTTTGCGAGAAAGGTAATTTTTTTTGCGAGAAAGGTAATTACATACTCATATTAAGTAAAGAAAGTCTTGCTTTTTAGCATGTCAGTGTTTGTCCAGTGTTAGTGTTCATACCATGCCTTTTTAGATGCAAAGTTCTCGGAAATCCAGTTTAGCTCCCGAGACTACATGCTCCCGCATCCTGGACCAAAGAGTTCACGCCACATGGAAGCTCTTGTGCGTATTTTGTCACATATTGGTCTCAGTATTCAGATTATGAGCAGTGTCTCCTGGCCCACTAGCCATCACATTGAATACGATTATAACTGCCGGTACAGATCGTGGGAGCATCAAATTATCTTTCTTGGACCGCATGTATCCTCGGAATAACGGTACTTTGGAACCACAAGTTGATTAAGGGTATCTAAAGCGCCTAAACATAATCAAACCAGTAAGAGCATTTTTACCGGCGGCCCCAATAGCAGCCCTGATAGCATTTTGAGGGTTGGTATCGAAAATGGGCTCACACTGGCGCGTCCCAAAAAATGGCAGTGCAATTTCGAGTCCAATAGAAGTGCCGGCAACTCTGTGCCGGCCCCTTTGTAAAGGGCGAATTGAGCGCACCAGCGCCTCGCGGAACTTCGGTTTTCGCGGATGGAGCCGCCTTGGCAGAGAGAGGAGGCGACGGTTCGCATTGGAAACGACGCGGGAAGGTTGGTCGTCGGCGTTAATGGTCTCCTGCATGGAAACCGAAGCGGCGACGAGGGTGGCGAATGGCCACACGACGTCCATCCACCTCCCGCACGCGCCTTCAATGCGCGTCCGCCGCCTCCCTTAAAACCCCACCGACGCACCTCTCTTCTTCCCCGTCTTCCAACCCTAGCCGCCGCCACCGCCATTGTCGTAGACGCCGCGCCAAAGACCCACCGACGCAAGCACCCCACTGACGCGATGGCACACAACGACTAGGCCATGGAGATCCAGCCGCCAACACTGACCAAGGAGGAGGCCATGGAGCTAGCCATCGCCTAGAGCGAGCTCGAAGAGCTCGGCCAATAGCATGGCTAGGGGTGTAAACGGACCGGATCAAATCGGATTTTTCTCATACCTTATCCTCTACCACATCGCTCATCCCACCCAGTCGTGATACTCCACGCTAGTACAGGGACAAGCCGGTGACACATCCAGTCACTCCTACACTCAACCCTCCTCCCGCACCAGCACGTAGGTCGCCACCAGCTGCTCCTACGCCAGCGCCAACAGCTGGTCCTCCACCGGCGCCCTACTGGCCCTGGCCATGGGAGCGACCAGTCTTCATCGACCTTGGCGACGAGAACTAGGCGGCCATGGCGCACTCCCATCTTAGCTAGGGTTTTAATTAGTCTATTTAATTTATGTTTTCCCTTTTTTGTCCCTACGTAAAATAAACCTTCTATCAATACAAATTATCAAAAAAAAAATTGTGGACAAGCGCTCGTTTTTTCTCCCATTTTAATGTCTGTGGCCCCAATCGAAACTAACACTTTTGGTGTTCCAAATGCTTGGGGTTGCTGGTGATGGCTAACACAGTGCAGCTATCCCAGAAGATGATGCCCCATAAACACACGCGTTGTCTTGTTAAAATCGAGCACCACGGTTGCCATCTTGGTTTCTTCCCAAATTCAGACATCCACACCATCCATGCCGTCTTCCTCATCCAATCTAGGCTCGAAGGGCACTGGATCTCGAAGGACATGGTGCCCTGTCCGGCGGGGCCACCCTTAACCTGCACGGGTACGAAACAAGTATACCAAGTTTAAATCGTGCCTAATTAATTTTTGAAGGGAGCGAGCGCACTAATTTCTTTCAATGTTTTCACCTTTGCAGCGAGTACAAAATATGATACTGTTTTCAACCAGCTAGCCAGCACTGCAAATTCATGCCCAAATGTTTCTGTAAAATAGTCCTAATTCTGAATGACATTTTCTGCCCCCAGGTTTACGCCATAACTGAACATCTCTGTCCATATCCAGGAATGCATAATTCGGCAGATTCATGGCTGACAGTCCAGCTATTCCACATACAATTTCTCAACCTTTCTCGTTACTAACTTGACAGGACTGCATCATTTATACAAATAAATCTCTGAACTACAAGGTGTCCTATCCGGTGGTAGACCCTGCACGAGTAAGCATCACAGCCAAAATCAGATTTGCTAAAATTTTGTGTCCATGTTGTGGTACCACAATATTTATATGGTTTTCTCCTGGCATCGCAGGGAGTCAAAACATGTACATGCTCTGATGAATTGGATATAATGACATCGACCGCATTGCTACATCTGTACCCAATATTTATGAACTACTATAGTCAGCTGTTTCTGATCTAGCTCCAGCATTTTTTCTAACCTCCACCTCCCAAATTGGACATAGTACCAGCTACCACAAATACAAAATCTGTACCCAATTTGAATGAACTTGTAATACCGACAATGTGGACGCAATGAAATAAGGTAACAAAGGTGCTGGCGAACCATCTGTGGATTTAGTCATTCAGCTCACACTGTCCTAATGCTAAACTGTACCAACTTTGGGTACTAAAGTTCACCTCTCGGTCAGTCCCGGAGCTTTTGGATTCATATTTCCAGCGGACTAACGGATCCAGCTTGTCATTCAGCTTCTGATTCATCCGCGCCGGCTACTGCTACAACGATGCCCATCACGGATCGATCCGGCTGAACTGACCTGACATAGCCGCACTCACCATTTTTCTCCTGGGACTGCACCATTAGCTGTTGTCTCCGTTAGATAGCCAAACTGTAAAGGAAGACACAAATAGGCCCTGTCAAGACTGGAGAATAAAGACCTTGTCGCGCAGGCGGCTAAAATTATTGCATCAACGAACCTGCTGATTAGATCCAAGGGGAGTCCATTGATGTCGCCGGTGAAGCGGCGCTCTCTTCCGGTGTCCTACAGCGTATGCCCCTCTTTCCGCTGCCTAGCCGCTCGTCGAGTCGCCGGAGGCCACACCTTGTAGAAGAGCCGATGTTCTTCTAGAGGAATTTCACCGCTCAGATCTCAAACTCATGGCGCCCTGGTAAACCTAATTTCGTTCATGTACCATGGTCCAGGACGGCTCCACCAACGTGTTCTGCAGGTCCAGATCATCGGGGTTAGCCGCCTGGTTCCTTCTCCGTCACGGATTATTAATGTACCATGGGCCACATGTACGAACGGACGCAGAACCAGCAGTGTATTCCTCAATTACTACTGCTCGAACCTCATTCAATTTTCCCCGAGTCAACAATCTCGACGCAGATTCTCATGGTCCAGATAGCAGGTTCATATAGACCCGGGAGCCAAAACTTCACTCCCCCAAAGTTCTTGGCTATTTAAATAAGAAGGGACATTGCAGAGGACAAGGCGTTTCTGCTCACGAGCTCATCTGCTCCCGCACGGTGATTGGCCACAAGGAGCATCGGGAGCTGTGCCACTGTATTTTGCTTGGCAAATACAAGACGTGGAAAATCATGGATACCAATAGCTGTCGTACCGCTGGTCCAGAATAAATGCTGCAGCACAACTTCAGGTAATAAATGCTAGTACAATAGTATTTTTACTGTAGCATCATCTTCTACCTCCGATTCTTCACCGAGAGTTGCAGTCTTGAATCGGTGGCGCGGAGCTGAGAAATGGCAGCGCGTCAGAAAGAGGGTAAAGATCTGGCGACACAACCATTACAGGCAAGACAACAATCCCGCAAGCAATCTCTGCTCACCTGTCCTTAGCTTTGGTCCCAGGTCCGAGCCTGTTCTTCTTGGCCGCGTGCAGGCGGCTGCCGACTATCACAGGCGAAGCTACTCAAGCGGCGTAACACGCGAGGAGGACGAAAAATTTAATCATTCCGTGAGCTGCGGGAGATCCTCGCTTGGTTTGTCATGTCTCTTGACTCTCTTCCTTTACGCAATGCTCCAGCTTAGCAGCGTCGGCTCGCCGACGGGCAACCCGTTCATGAGTTCAGCAGCGGCTAGCTCCCTATTCCCCTCTCGTGGTTCCAAATCAGGGATGGGAGATGCAGCCCTGATGTGGCCTCCCGTACTCAGAGTAGCCTCTAGTTTTTCTTTTGGTGGGGTCGGTGGAAGCAGAGATGCAGTGAGTGCTACTGCTACCAACACAGTCACATGTGACTTGATATTTACCCATAAAAAATACGTGAACTATACATACGCAAGTACAAGGACAAGAGCACGCTAAGGCATTTGATTGGTTGGTTTCTCCAGGAGCAGATGAGCTCGAGCTCAGTTTTGTATATCCGCATTGCAGAACAGAACTATATTATGTGGCATGGAGCTTACAAAACTATGGCTTGTAATTAATATGAAATGTATAACCCGTAAGAAAAATCAAATGGAAATAAAATCAAACATGGTTTGTGAATGTAAGCATGAAAAAGCTGGAATTGGAATTTTAAATTTGCCTTGCCTTTTGAGTGATAAAAAAACCAGGTCCGAACCAGTTTTTTTTTTTTTTTGGATAGCCAAGATGCTAAATTGATAACTGATAAATTTGTAGAGCATGATCTACGATGAGCAAATTATTTGCACTAACTAAGAACTACATTTGGACCACTAATTTTTGTAAGTACTCCAAACATCATCGCAAAAAAGAAGACCAAGTGCAAATGATTTTACTCGCTATATTTTATAGCTTAATTTCTTACTGGGACCTCTGTCCCGTAATACCCCGATAGTGCAATGTTGAAGTACTTCCCCAGTAAACATGGTTACGGTCTAGCTCATTACTCATAATCAGTCAAACCCACAATATGCATAGTGGTATTTTCCTTCAACACCTTACTTTCTTAATTATGAGCTTTAAATTACACAAAAAAGATATTTTGAAAAGGTTGGAGGAAAACCACACACATTATACTTGGAATAGAAAGTTCTATATAGGTAGGTATGATAGACATTGGATTTGAGTTGATCTTAGAAATACATAGACCGTAATCCAACCGCGTCTATGACTAATAATCCACTTTCCAGTTATCGTTCGAACCCCTTCCAGTATTAAGTTGCAAGCAACAAATTATCGCATTAAGCAATGTGTGTAAAGTAAATAATAGAATTACCCTTGGATACAACCTTGTTTTGAAGTTATTGTCACTCTTCCAAAAAACTAGAGGCATGAACCTACTATCGAGCATAAATACACCTTCTTGGAGTCACACGCATTTACTTGGCCAGAGCAACTACTAGCAACGGAGAGCATGCAAGATCACAAATAACATATGACAAATATATAATCGATCTCAACATAGTATTCAATAGATTTCTACGGGAGTCAATCCGATGGATGAGGAACAAGTATTTGAAAAGATACCCTCTCTATTGTTTAGATTGTACAACACGTACAACCAACCCGTAGCACATGTTTCCTATAAGTCAATTCCATTGGTCATGATTTGCATGGAGCTAAGTTTTCTCAACCATCGGATATGTAGCTTATTTTGAAGTTATCATATACCTCAAGATCAAAGCTGGATCACTTAAGTCACTCGATCGAATGCATTCGAGGTGATATTTGTGGTCTCATCCAACCATTGTATGGACCAAAAAACGAATTACAATCAATTTAAATGGATAATGATGCAAAATTCTCTTCATGTGCCTCCAATAATTATTGCATGGCTTTCGAAGATTGAAGTTCAGCGCTTTGTCACATACGTTCATACACAAAAGGTTGGTTGAATATCCGAGCAAGAGAATCAGACTTCTTGCACGACCTTTGTTAATGAGTTGAAATTTACCAACTTCACTTTGGAGTCATGCGGTTTTACACGTCGTTGACTAACTAACAGTATATTGCAGTACTTCCCCTCTGAAATTGATACGTGGAAATCCTCCGAGCATTTCTATTGTGGGTATACTTTATGGGTATATCAACGACGTGATCTAGATCCGGCAAGCCCGGGTGGCCCACAGATGGTGATGGTGGCATATGGCCCATCGGGCGGCCTAGTTCCTGTTGATAGAAGATGGATGAAGTCCAGCCCAGGAACAGGAGCCGGATCTCAACCGACCTATGCAGGCAGTCGGATCCGTGAAGGCCCATGAAGTATCCGGATCCAATACGGTGTATAAGGAAAGGTGGATCCTTGATGTGCACGGCAATGTAATATTCCGTAGTTAGGCATCTTGTATTCCGGCTAGGAATCTCCGTGTAAACCCTAGATCGTGGCGCCTTTATAAGCCGGATCCCGAGAGCCCTAGAGGCACAACCAAAACTCATTGTAACAACGCGAAATCGCCCAGATAGTTCCAGACAAAGCAGCAGTAGGCCCTGTCATCATGCAGGTGTTCCGAAGCTGGGTAAATTGCATACCACCGTCCCGAGGACTCTCCGCCGATGGCCCCTACTTCTTCTCCCCCTCGTGAGGATCCCTCCTCCGAGGTACCTTCGAATAGGCAACGACAGTTGGCGCCCACCATGGGGCCAACGGCGTCTGGAGGCCGGAACCAGGAGGGTTCCGCCATGGGAAGCTTCGACGACTCCATCGCTGTGGGGCGTGTCCTCTACGCCGGGAACTTTCGATCATCCCTCAAGGACGAGTGCTGGATTCCGGCTAAGACCGACCCCATCAAACTCTCTATCGTTCCAATCGGCGGCATTCACATCTTCATCGGCGAGACCGTCGATTCCGACGGAAACGCCCTGCTAAGTCACGCTGACGTGACCGCCGCTGAGCAGGACGCAGTCGCGAAGATCCGATCTAAGACGCAGGAACTTCCCAAGGAAGATTCCGCCTTAGATCTGGAAATTTCAAAACCCACCAAATCCGCCCCTGAGCAGGAAATTACGGTGGAAGACCAATGCAGATCCGCATGGGTCTCCCGGGTGTTAGAGAAGCAAAGGTGCCACTTCGTGCACTTCCTCGCACATACCGCAGGAACCGACCCTCCTCAGGATGGAGATGGACCCATGCAGGTTGAGGCTACCGGAGACAGCGATACTCCGGATCAGCAAGAGGTTACCGGAGACAACAACGCTTCGGATCAGCAAGAGGATGCCGGAGACAAAGAAGAATCAATCCTTGGCAACCTAAGCCCAATCTCTGACGATGCTTCCTCTATGGACACAGAGGAGTACAACCGCGTTATGAAGGAGTTGGAGGATGTCAACACCCGGATTTTTAAGTCCAGATGCCTATTATGCCATACATCGCAATCCCAGGAATATTGTTGTTGCGAGACATAATAGTTGAATATCATAGAGTCATCATTTATTACAACACATAATCGTCTTACAAAGGTAGATCACATGATCCAATATTACAATAGTAGTTGATCTATCGATCAACGAACATCACAAATAGCGGAAGCGAAGTAGTAGTGGCTATCTAATCCACGAGGCCAACGCTTGACGTCGGGAGCGAGTCCTAGTTGTCGTAGACGTCCTGTTGTCCATCTTCCTCGTCTTGTTGTTCTCCTTCATGGTGCGGCCATTTGAATAGCCGGGGACAAAGCCATGAGTACTTTAAAGTACTCGCAAACTAATACTAGTGTAAGAACTAACAATTCTAGTAAGGGGATACTAAGCTCTAGGTTTATTTGCATAAAGCCAAGTTTATTTCATAAACATTTAGTAAAGATGCTTGAATCACTAGACTAACTCAAGTGGGAACATTAGTGTCATTCCCACAACTTGGTTGTGATTTTAATTCAAATCCACCCTTCACCTTTCAAAATTTAAAACCCAAGTCATATGTCACATTTTTGAAAATGGTCTGATGACGGAACAGTATGGCCTTTCCAACCATCCTTAACCGTGGACGCGGCTATTCGAATAGGTTTACACTCTGCAGAGGTTGTACACTTGTGCCACAACTTTTGATTTCATCCGTCAGGGGTAACCCTGAATAATCGTAACTCGATACGCGGATCATCAACCATAACCTTTCACTTATATATGCTAGTATGAGCACCTCTCCCCATGAGCTTGGCCTCCCGGTGAAAACCGCGATCAACCCGGGAACTGCACAGGGCTTGGGCCGGACATTCACCTCATCTTTAAGTCGTTTCTTTTGTGTTGTGGAGGCAGCTCTTGGCATAACCCCGATGACGCTTGTTTAGAGGGAACCCATACTAAGACACATAAACTTCCAGTTAAGCCCTACCCATAATCGGGTATTGTGGGGGTACTTGTAAATTGGAATGGTATCGCATCCGAACCCAACCATCGAGTTTTCGTAAAATTCACCAAGTCATTCACCAGTCATATTCACCTTCAAAATCTTTCAATAGAATGAATCATCATTCCAAGGTTTTCAAAGTCATTTCATTTCATATGATCCCATCTAGAGTAATCAATTTTATTTATTTAGCAATAGCAACTAGTCATGAGGGGTGCTAACTAGCTTTTCTTGCTCTAGGCTAACTTTGATGCTCTTGTTCTACTCCATATCTAAACCAAGTGAATCATGAATCAAAAAGTAAACTTTGATAAACAAAATTTAGAAAAGCTTGTAAAATAAAAACTTGGGATAGGAGCATTAAGCCTAAAGTAAAAATAACGTTGCCTTGCTCTTGTAGAGCTTTGCACAAGGGGACCTTGCAAGAGTGTTAGTTTGCAAGGATATTAGCTTGCCTTGGTTGGTGTATGGATCAAAATGTTCCTCCTTCTTCTCTGTAGATGTTCTCGTCGTCCCCTTCGTAGCCTTCGGTACTAGCGTCTATAAACGAATACGAGGATACAATCACCACACAAAACTTGCATGCTAGACTAAACACACCAAAGATTCACACAAGCCTATGCTAGCATCACATCTTATTAGCATGGTGATTTACTTTGTTTTATTTTAATGAAAACAATAATTTCCTCTCATTATAATTATTTATTAGTATAACTCTTAAATGCTTTGGAGGAAATAGTTTCCTCTCATATTAATTAATGTTTCTATTTATTTATTTGGAGAACTAATCCCTCTCATTAAATATTGTTAAGATTTAATTTCCTCAAATACTAAGGTATGAGCACATGTTGACTAAGGTCAACACTTCACACTTATTATTTGAGAAACATGATTTAAATGAGGGAATACACCTCATGCAATTTAATACCAACATAGTAATGATTTAATATCCTCAAATAATTCCATATAAGAGTTAATAGACCATGGTCTCTACCTCATGTAGAATTACTTGAGACAAAGGTTTAAATGAGAGGGATACCTCTCATATGATTTAATAATTGGTTGGAACAATTTAAATGCTACTATGGCAATCATTTAATATTCTTAAGTGAGCAAATATGAGACCAAGCAACAAGGGTCATCACATTACTTCATATTACTTGTGAGAATGATTTAAATGAGGTGCTACACCTCATAGATTTAAATTCCTAAAATTTGAAATAGTTTACATGGGCTAGTATTGACTACATAGCCCATATTTTGCTTCTAGCCCATGATCATGTACAGAACCCAGATCATATTTTTACATAGTAATTTAGGGTTTGTTAAATGTGAATTATTGCAATTGGATTCACTTCAAAATTCACAATGGTTGATTTTTAAGATTTATTTGAATACAGAAAAGTATCTGTTTTGTTATTTTTGCTATTCAAAAACTACACAACATATGGGGTTGAATCCAGTGAGGTGAGCTAGATAATTTCATAAGCTTTCTGAATATATAAAGTTTGCTGAATTTGGTGTAGTAGATTTTAAACTATTCAATTTTAAAGTGTGCATCAGGATTGAATTTGGAATTAAACGAAATTCGATTTTTGAATTGTTGGGCTTGGCGGGAACGTTACTTGGGCCGAAACGAATTTGAAATACACTGCGCAGCCCATCTAGCAACGGGTGCGTGTGGGCTGCCCTGACGAGGTGGGGGCCACCCGTCAGCGGCTCTTTAAACGCCGAAGCGGTACGCGCTCGTTAGGCCGTAGGATTAGAAAGGGATCCGGCGGCCGGGGATCGTCGTCGTCTCCGACGAGCGACGGGCTCAGCGGCGGCGAGCCTAGGGGGTCGGCGGCCTTACCCAGGCGTTCCCGCGAGGTTCTGCTGGTGGCGAGGCGAGGTTGTCGACGATGCTGGAGCTCCTGGTTGCAGTGGCGAGGCGTGGGGAGGCGTCAATCGGTGGCGATGATCTGCGGACTCCGGCGGACTCGAGCTCTCGATTCGAGCTGCTCCGACGACTACTGGTGAAATTGATCGTGGGGTGTTGCTCAGTGAAGGGAGGGGAGTGTTTGGTGTGAAGAAATGAGGAACCGATCGCCCCTATTTATAGTGTTGATCGGTGGCCGTGAGGTGCTGCAAGCGAACGGCCATGGCGCGGCGCTTCTGGTGATCGAAAGGGCAAGCGAAGGACGGCAGCGTGTAGGCGTCGCCCTGGAGATGCTCTAGGTGTAGAGGGCGAGGTGATAGGGCTACGGAAACGCTTGAGTGCTTGCAGTAATCATGGCGGTACCCGTGGTACGTCGCCGGCGAGGACGGTGGTGACAGGGCCGCCGCAGTCGTTTGAGTGTGGCTAGCTGGTAGAGGGCGAGTAGGCGATCCTCGTTTCAGTGATAGGGATGCAGGGGGAGGACGGCGTCGATCAAGTGCTGGGCGTCCTGGCGCGTCCTTGCGTGGCCAGAGCGCGATCACCGCGCGTGCTGGCATGATCTGGCGGGTTTTGGGCGGGCGCGTTCCGGCCAATGCCGTGGCTTGGCGAGGCTGGGCCGTGTACGCGCTGTGTCCTTGTGTTGCGGGGATACTCCAGGACAAGAAGAAGAGGTGAGATGGTGGCCGGGGATGGAGATGCCAAAGGTGGCCGAAAGTGCAATGGCATGCTCAGTTTTAGGGTTTTCTTCTCCCTCTCTCTCACTTTAATCGATCAAGGAGAGTGCTGGGAGGATGCAGGGGTCCTAGAGATAGCTAATGATCACAAGTTTAAAGTGGTTTAGTGAAGAAACCGATGGATAATAGTGTGTAACACAATTCAGGAACTCTGCCTGCCAAGTGTTCGACACAATGCCCGCATGAGTATTTTTGTCGAATTATGGAATTCTTTTTGGTACATCTCAAACATATAAATAATGTGAAAGATTGGTGGTGGTGGTGGTGGATTTGGTTAAGGTTTGTGAGATTTCAAATTTGGTAGGATCTTCACATAGTTTCAACATCACCACTTGTCAAAATCATACTCGGTCAACCTAGTCAAAGTTAGCATGTGTGGTCAACATGAAAGTTGTTGACCTTGACATGGTCTTGGATGACCTGGCTTTGTTTGACTAATTTTAGTTTAGGAATTGAGAAATACAGGGGGGTAAAGTGGTGAAGAAAATATTTTTGGTCCATATGACCATTATCATATGTATGAAGAAATCTTGATTTCTTTGGGTTTGATTCTTGATCCAAGGATGCATTTGTGTTAGTTTATCACTTTAAAGTATTTTAGAAGCAATGGGGCAAGCAATTGTGGCCTAGGTTAAGGAATTGCAAATTGGCATATGGTGTATGTAAGTGAAATATGGAATTTTCTCACCATTTGAATTCTCTCCATTTGATTTGACCTTTGTTGACTCTAATGTGGTTCTTATTAGTTTAGAAACATTTTAAGAGCTTTGAAACCAATTCAAAGGGTCTTGTTCAAAGATTTGCAAATTTGGCCTTAATACATAAGAGATGAGGTGTCAAAATTTTACTAAACTTGTAAGTGGTTGATCTTGCTTCACTTGGACATGGGTTAGGGTCCATTTAGTGTTATATTAGGTTTAGAGATGGTCTCACATCCTTTGGTCAAGGTTTAAAGTCATAGGGCAAAAATTGATTATTATGGCTATGTGTCACATATGCCTTTATGCATATGTTGCATTTTAGTTCTAGTTTGACTTGGTTTGACCCAAATGGTGTGGTTGAGTGTTGAAATGGTATATAGGAGTGATCCCACCATTCATAACAAATATTAAGGTCAAGGTTCCCAAATTCATAAATTTGCATTTTACTCTCATATGCCTCTATGGCATTTTTAGTTTCTTTTTAATTTCTTTGGTTTCACTTTGGATTTGGTTTGATAAGTGCTAGGTAGAGTGTATGAAGGTTTTCCAAACCTCTAACAAAGTAGAAAGGTCTAGGGTAAAGATTTGTAAAAATAACCATAGGCACATATACCTTTTTCTTATTTAATTTTCTTTTATTTTATTTTAGCTAGGATGGTGGAAAGAGGGGTGAGTTTTAGGGTTTAAGGTTATTTCAAACTACTATAACAATCAATCATGCAATAGCACAAGAATTAAACAAGATCACTATGTATCATACTTCATTTAATAAAAGTTTTTGTTGGTTCCAAAATTTGGAACAAGGGAAATTCATTTGTTTTGTTTTGAATTTTTGGGATGTTACAAACCCTTCCCCCTTAAACAAATCTCGTCCCGAGATTTTAAGAAAAGTTAGGTTCCTAAGAGAGATTGAGCATGTTATTAACAGGAATACATACTTGGCATGGTCGGTGGTGCTTCCTGAGCTTCAGTGGCATTCAAGCGGTAGTAACGACCGTTGCGGTTGTGTGGGTAGTTTGGGGCAAACTTCCTTCCAGTTGTGGCATAGCGCTGCTGCTGGGCAGTTGCAGCGGTATTGAAGGCAGCCCTAGCAAGCTTCTTGGGGCATTCATAGGAGTAATGACCCACAGTTCCACATTCATAGCAGGTTACTGTTGACTTGTCCTTTTGGGTAATGGGTACAGCATTGCCTCCAGTCCTTGGGGCATTGTTGGCGGCTTTCATCGGGCACTTTCTAGAGTAATGACCCGTAACACCACATTCATAGCAAGTCACAGTGGACTTGCCTCTGGGGGCATGGTTGGGTATTGGGATGAGCTGCTCCAGGTGACGCTATTCGACGCGGAGGCGAGCAATGAGGTAGTCCTTCTTGGCGTGTTGATGACGAAGTGCCTTGCGCTCCATTGCAAGGATGTTGATGGTGTCAGTCATCTTGGCGTGCTCAATGTGCATCTGGTTGGCTGGGGCACGGGGGTTGTTGCGGGTAGGAGGGGCCATCTGAACAATAGGTAGATCATAAGGTAAGGGGGAAATTTCTATGGTTTATTTGAGATAAACTTGAAAAGTTTCCAAAACTTGAGTAGTGTTGAGGGGGTACAACCAACAACACTTTTTCATTCATACCAAACATCACACATTACAAGGCTAACACACCGTTGGTTTTAAGAACCATTCATCGCTCTACGATACAAGGGGATCCTGATACAAACTTACACCTACACATGTGAACAGGTGCAACTACTCATCCTCATCATCCACATCGATCGGGATGATTCCATCCTCTCCGGCCTCCAGAAACTCATAGTCCTCCTCTTCAGTGAATTCATCCTCCTCGAAGTCCTCGTCATCACTCAGGAAGGCTTCTCCTCCCTGAATGTCTTCACCGTCTTCATCCATCCCATTCAGCTGATCTTCTTGAGCCTTGACAGTGGCCTCCAAGGATACTATCCGGGCGCGAAGGCGCTCGATGGTAACATCATTCTTGGCACGCTGCAGACGGAGTGACTTGCGGTCCTTGGCGAGCAGCTTGATAGCATCGGCATGATGAGCCAATGCCATGTGGGTCTGGTTGGCGTAGGCACGCGAGTTGTCCAGCTCCTTCGGGTGTGGAACGGCATGAAGTCCGGGTGATCCACATGGTGCCTCAGCTCGGGGTGGAGCGGCAGGTCCATGGGTTCTCCATCGGAGTCACGCCTTGCGAGATGCGCAAAGCGCTCTCCACGGATGGCAGCCTCATTCTGCCCGCATAGACGGGCAAGTGCTTCTCGAAGAGCACGTGTCGGTCCGTCCGGCCGGTTGCCTTCCCTGAAAGAGAAGAGGATCCTCTCGAAGTAGGAGGCTCCATCTTGCCTCTCAGATCAGCGGTGATCACCCACTGAAGCTCCCCGCCGTGCTGGTCGTTGACCTCAACTCCGTGGAACTCGGGGTGGGGGCGTCCAAGAAAGTTCGACAGGGCATCAAGGTCCCTCTCGAAGCTCAAGTCTCCGCCATTCCCAAGCTGGTAAAACTTGACGTTGGTTGGCTCCATCTGAAAGGGAATTAGATGAGTAAGTTTAGAGAGTGAACAAGTGTGTCAAAATTTTATGTAGGTTTATAAAGAAGAGCATGACTTCTTATTTTTAACAAGATCTCAAAGATACGAAAGTGACTAAGTTTTTCCAAAAATATTCACTTCATTTGTTTTTGAACTTAGGTTTTTCAGAACGTCCATTCTAACTAGGGTCTCCTAAGGTCAAACAATGGCTCTGATACCAACTTGTCAACACCCGGATTTTTAAGTCCGGATGCCTATTATGCCATACATCGTAATCCCGGGAATATTGTTGTTGCGAGACATAATAGTTGAATATCATAGAGTCATCATTTATTACAACACATAATCGTCTTACAAAGGTAGATCACATGATCCAATATTACAATAGTAGTTGATCTATCGATCAACGAACATCACAAATAGCGGAAGCGAAGTAGTAGTGGCTATCTAATCCACGAGGCCAACGCTTGACGTCGGGAGCGGTCCTAGTTGTCGTAGACGTCCCGTTGTCCATCTTCCTCGTACTTGTTGTTCTCCTTCATGGTCTGGCCATTTGAATAGCCGGGGACAAAGCCATGAGTACTTTAAAGTACTCGCAAACTAATACTAGTGTAAGAACTATCAATTCTAGTAAGGGGATACTAAGCTCTAGGTTTATTTGCATAAAGCCAAGTTTATTTCATAAACATTTAGTAAAGATGCTTGAATCACTAGACTAACTCAAGTGGGAACATTAGTGTCATTCCCACAACTTGGTTGTGATTTTAATTCAAATCCACCCTTCACCTTTCAAAATTTAAAACCCAAGTCATATGTCACATTTTTGAAAATGGTCTGATGACGGAACAGTATGGCCTTTCCAACCGTCCTTAACCGTGGACGCGGCTATTCGAATAGGTTTACACTCTGCGAGAGGTTGTACACTTGTGCCACAACTTTTGATTTCATCCGTCGGGGTAACCCTGAATAATCGTAACTCGAGTACGCGGATCATCAACCATAACCTTTCACTTATATATGCTAGTATGAGCACCTCTCCCCATGAGCTTGGCCTCCCGGTGAAAACCGCAATCAACCCGAGAGCCGCACAGGGCTTGGGCCGGACATTCACCTCATCTTTAAGTCGTTTCTTTTGTGTTGTGGAGGCAGCTCTTGGCATAACCCCGATGACGCTTGTTTAGAGGGAACCCATACTAAGACACATAAACTTCCAGTTAAGCCCTACCCATAATCAGGTATTGTGGGGGTACTTGTAAATTGGAATGGTATCGCATCCGAACCCAACCATCCGTTTTCGTAAAATTCACCAAGTCATTCACCAGTCATATTCACCTTCAAAATCTTTCAATAGAATGAATCATCATTCCAAGGTTTTCAAAGTCATTTCATTTCATATGATCCCATCTAGAGTAATCAATTTTATTTATTTAGCAATAGCAACTAGTCATGAGGGGTGCTAACTAGCTTTTCTTGCTCTAGGCTAACTTTGATGCTCTTGTTCTACTCCATATCTAAACCAAGTGAATCATGAATCAAAAAGTAAACTTTGATAAACAAAATTTAGAAAAGCTTGTAAAATAAAAACTTGGGATAGGAGAAATAAGCCTAAAGTAAAAATAATGGTGCCTTGCTCTTGTAGAGCTTTGCACAAGGGGACCTTGCAAGAGTGTTAGTTTGCAAGGATATTAGCTTGCCTTGGTTGGTGTATGGATCAAAATGTTCCTCCTTCTTCTCCGTAGATGTTCTCGTCGTCCCCTTCGTAGCCTTCGGTACTAGCGTCTATAAACGAATACGAGGATACAATCACCACACAAAACTTGCATGCTAGACTAAACACACCAAAGATTCACACAAGCCTATGCTAGCATCACATCTTATTAGCATGGTGATTTACTTTGTTTTATTTTAATGAAAACAATAATTTCCTCTCATTATAATTATTTATTAGTATAACTCTTAAATGCTTTGGAGGAAATAGTTTCCTCTCATATTAATTAATGTTTCTATTTATTTATTTGGAGAACTAATCTCCTCTCATTAAATATTGTTAAGATTTAATTTCCTCAAATACTAAGGTATGAGCACATGTTGACTAAGGTCAACACTTCACACTTATTATTTGAGAAACATGATTTAAATGAGGGAATACACCTCATGCAATTTAATACCAACATAGTAATGATTTAATATCCTCAAATAATTCCATATAAGAGTTAATAGACCATGGTCTCTACCTCATGTAGAATTACTTGAGACAAAGGTTTAAATGAGAGGGATACCTCTCATATGATTTAATAATTGGTTGGAACAATTTAAATGCTACTATGGCAATCATTTAATATTCTTAAGTGAGCAAATATGAGACCAAGCAACAAGGGTCATCACATTACTTCATATTACTTGTGAGAATGATTTAAATGAGGTGCTACACCTCATAGATTTAAATTCCTAAAATTTGAAATAGTTTACATGGGCTAGTATTGACTACATAGCCCATATTTTGCTTCTAGCCCATGATCATGTACAGAACCCAGATCATATTTTTACATAGTAATTTAGGGTTTGTTAAATGTGAATTATTGCAATTGGATTCACTTCAAAATTCACAATGGTTGATTTTTAAGATTTATTTGAATACAGAAAAGTATCTGTTTTGTTATTTTTGCTATTCAAAAACTACACAACATATGGGGTTGAATCCAGTGAGGTGAGCTAGATAATTTCATAAGCTTTCTGAATATATAAAGTTTGCTGAATTTGGTGTAGTAGATTTTAAACTATTCAATTTTAAAGTGTGCATCAGGATTGAATTTGGAATTAAACAGAAATTCGATTTTTGAATTGTTGGGATTGGTGGGAACGTTACTGGGCCGAAACGAATTTGAAATACACTGCGCAGCCCATCTAGCAACGGGTGCGTGTGGGCTGCCCTGACGAGGTGGGGGCCACCCGTCGGCGGCTCTTTAAACGCCGAAGCGGTACGCGCTCGTTAGGCCGTAGGATTAGAAAGGGATCCGGCGGCCGGGGATCGTCGTCATCTCCGACGAGCGACGGGCTCGCGGCGGCGAGCCTGGGGGTCGGCGGCCTTACCGGCGTTCCCGCGAGGTTCTGCTGGTGGCGAGGCGAGGTTGTCGACGATGCTGGAGCTCCTGGTTGCAGTGGCGAGGCGTGGGGAGGCGTCAATCGGTGGCGATGATCTGCGGACTCCGGCGGACTCGAGCTCTCGATTCGAGCTGCTCCGACGACTCGCGGTGAAATTGATCGTGGGGTGTTGCTCGAGTGAAGGGAGGGGAGTGTTTGGTGTGAAGAAATGAGGAACCGTTCGCCCCTATTTATAGTGTTGATCGGTGGCCGTGAGGTGCTGCAAGGGAACGGCCATGGCGCGGCGCTTCTGGCGATCGAAAGGGCAAGCGAAGGACGGCAGCGTGTAGGCGTCGCCCTGGAGATGCTCTAGGTGTAGAGGGCGAGGTGATAGGGCTACGGAAACGCTTGAGTGCTTGCAGTAATCATGGCGATACCCGTGGTACGTCGCCGGCGAGGACGGTGGTGACAGGGCCGCCGCAGTCGTTTGAGTGTGGCTAGCTGGTAGAGGGCGAGTAGGCGATCCTCGTTTCAGTGATAGGGATGCAGGGGGAGGACGGCGTCGATCAGAGTGCTGGGCGTCCGGCGCGTCCTTGCGTGGCCGGAGCGCGATCACCGCGCGTGCCGGCATGATCCGGCGGTTTTTGGGCGAGCGCGTTCCGGCCAATGCCGTGCGCTTGGCGAGGCTGGGCCGTGTACCGCCTGTGTCCTTGTGTTGCGGGGATACTCGCAGGACAAGAAGAAGAGGTGAGATGGTGGCCAGGGATGGAGATGCCAAAGGTGGCCGAAAGTGCAATGGCATGCTCAGTTTTAGGGTTTTCTTCTCCCTCTCTCTCACTTTAATCGATCAAGGAGGTACTGGGAGGATGCAGGGGTCCTAGAGATAGCTAATGATCACAAGTTTAAAGTGGTTTAGTGAAGAAACCGATGGATAATAGTGTGTAACACAATTCAGGAACTCTGCCTGCCAAGTGTTCGACACAATGCCCGCATGAATATTTTTGTCGAATTATGGAATTCTTTTTGGTACATCTCAAACATATAAATAATGTGAAAGATTGGTGGTGGTGGTGGTGGATTTGGTTAAGGTTTGTGAGATTTCAAATTTGGTAGGATCTTCACATAGTTTCAACATCACCACTTGTCAAAATCATACTTGGTCAACCTAGTCAAAGTTAGCATGTGTGGTCAACATGAAAGTTGTTGACCTTGACATGGTCTTGGATGACCTGGCTTTGTTTGACTAATTTTAGTTTAGGAATTGAGAAATACAGGGGGGTAAAGTGGTGAAGAAAATATTTTTGGTCCATATGACCATTATCATATGTATGAAGAAATCTTGATTTCTTTGGGTTTGATTCTTGATCCAAGGATGCATTTGTGTTAGTTTATCACTTTAAAGTATTTTAGAAGCAATGGGGCAAGCAATTGTGGCCTAGGTTAAGGAATTGCAAATTGGCATATGGTGTATGTAAGTGAAATATGGAATTTTCTCACCATTTGAATTCTCTCCATTTGATTTGACCTTTGTTGACTCTAATGTGGTTCTTATTAGTTTAGAAACATTTTAAGAGCTTTGAAACCAATTCAAAGGGTCTTGTTCAAAGATTTGCAAATTTGGCCTTAATACATAAGAGATGAGGTGTCAAAATTTTACTAAACTTGTAAGTGGTTGATCTTGCTTCACTTGGACATGGGTTAGGGTCCATTTAGTGTTATATTAGGTTTAGAGATGGTCTCACATCCTTTGGTCAAGGTTTAAAGTCATAGGGCAAAAATTGATTATTATGGCTATGTGTCACATATGCCTTTATGCATATGTTGCATTTTAGTTCTAGTTTGACTTGGTTTGACCCAAATGGTGTGGTTGAGTGTTGAAATGGTATATAGGAGTGATCCCACCATTCATAACAAATATTAAGGTCAGGGTTCCCAAATTCATAAATTTGCATTTTACTCTCATATGCCTCTATGGCATTTTTAGTTTCTTTTTAATTTCTTTGGTTTCACTTTGGATTTGGTTTGATAAGTGCTAGGTAGAGTGTATGAAGGTTTTCCAAACCTCTAACAAAGTAGAAAGGTCTAGGGTAAAGATTTGTAAAAATAACCATAGGCACATATACCTTTTTCTTATTTAATTTTCTTTTATTTTATTTTAGCTAGGATGGTGGAAAGAGGGGTGAGTTTTAGGGTTTAAGGTTATTTCAAACTACTATAACAATCAATCATGCAATAGCACAAGAATTAAACAAGATCACTATGTATCATACTTCATTTAATAAAAGTTTTTGTTGGTTCCAAAATTTGGAACAAGGGAAATTCATTTGTTTTGTTTTGAATTTTTGGGATGTTACAGAGGATGAGGAGAAAGCTGAGGCAGAATCCGCCCCGCCAAAGGAGGTCCTTGTGACCTTAACTGGGCTGGAGCAAGGAACTGACGCAGAAGCGACTCCGACCGACGCCGGAATTCCAGGCCTGTCCAATTCGGAGACTCCGCAAAGGATGTGCTATCACATTGTGCCGGATCCTGGAGAAGGACGTGCCCTCGAACACGGGAAGATATGTCCAAAGAAGAGCTCACCTGGCAAGCAAGCCAAGGTGTTATTGCAAACTAGGAAATCCTGACCAAGCCAATAACTTCGGAAGAGGCCGCAGACCTCAAAGCTCTAGAAGCCAAAAGGAAGGAACTGCTGGCTGTCGCTGAACGATTTGCCAACACCGCAGTAGTAATGCTGGAGGAAAGGCAAGATGCAGAGGAAGTAATGTCATAGGTCGAAGAGAAAGAGCGCACAACTGTAGAATACTTAGAGAAGGCCAAAGCCATCCGAGAGTGGTGGGAAACCCTCATAGGTGATGCTAGCAGGGAAGCAGATAGGATCCGTCGGGAAGCCATTTGCCCCCGCAAGATCAACTTTGCAAGCCCCACCGATCATCAGCCGCTCACAACTCCAAAGGACAATATGAAGAAGTCTGCGAAGCTTTTGGCCAAGAACGATGAGAAAATTGACATCAACCACCTCCACACACTCGTAGCCTCAGCAATGAAGCAACAGAGTAAGGCATATACTTCACGCAGGTTGGAATCCAACCCGGAACTATGTGTATCCACCGCGCAGAAGGACGCCTCAGAAGGGAGCGTCACGAAGAATCGCCCACCGGATCCACGGAGCGCAGAAGAAGAACCAGAGAACATCCAAATCCGATCCCCGTACCCTCGAAAACACCTCCGACGTACCCAAACAAGGGAAAGGATCCAATGTACACTGGTAGGGACAAGTACCGGAACCTGAAGGAGATATGCCCAAGAGGCAATAATAAAAGTGGTTATTATATATCTTTATGTTTATGATAAATGTTTATATGTCATGCTATAATTGTATTAACCGAAACATTAGTACATGTGTGATATGTAAACAACAAAGAGTCCCTAGTATGCCTCTTAACTAGCTTGTTGATTAATGGATGATTAGTTTCATAATCATGAACATTGGATGTTATTAATAACAAAGTTATATCATTGTATGAATGATGTAATGGACACACCCAATTAAGCGTAGCATAAGATCACGTCATTAAGTTATTTGCTATAAGCTTTCGATACATAGTTACCTAGTCCTTATGACCATGAGATCATGTAAATCACTTATACCGGAAAGGTACTTTGATTACATCAAACGCCACTGCGTAAATGGGTGGTTATAAAGGTGGGATTAAGTATCCGGAAAGTATGAGTTGAGGCATATGGATCAACGAGTGGGATTTGTCCATCCCGATGACGGATAGATATACTCTGGGCCCTCTCGGTGGAATGTCGTATAATGTCTTGCAAGCATATGAATAAGTTCATAAGAGACCACATACCACGGTACGAGTAAAGAGTACTTGTCAGGAGACGAGGTTGAACAAGGTATAGAGTGATACCGATGATCAAACCTCGGACAAGTAAAATATCGCGTGACAAAGGGAATTGGTATCGTATGTGAATGGTTCATTCGATCACTAAAGTCATCGTTGAATATGTGGGAGCCATTATGGATCTCCAGATCCCGCTATTGGTTATTGGTCGGAGTGAGTACTCAACCATGTCCGCATAGTTCGCGAGCCGTAGGGTGACACACTTAAAGTTGGATGTTGAAATGGTAGAACTTAAATATGGAATGGAGTTCGAATATTTGTTCGGAGTCCCGGATGAGATCCCGGACATCACGAGGAGTTCCGGAATGGTCCGGAGAATAAGATTCATATATAGGAAGTCATTTTATGAGATTTAAAATGATCCGGAAGGTTCTATGGAAGGTTCTAGAAGGTTCTAGAAAAGTCCGGAAGAAACCACTTTGGAAGGCGGAGTCCCAAAGGGAGTCCACCTCCATGGCCGGCCAACCCTAGAGGGGGAGGAGTCCCAAGTGGACTCCCCCTATGGGAGCCGGCCACCTCCCCACATGGAAGGGGGGAATCCCACCCCAAGTGGGATTCCCACCTTGGGTAGGTTTCCCTATCACATGGAAGGTTTTGGATTCGGGTCTTATTCGGAGACTTGTAGTCCAACACTTGGGGCTTCCACCTATAAAATGAGGGCCAAGGGGAGGGGGCCGGCCACCCCAACAACCACCAAGGTGGCCGCACCCCTTGAGGCCGGCGCCCCCCTCTCCCAAACCCTAGCGGCTCTCTCTCCTCCACCACATCCCGCACACTTAGCGAAGCTCCGCCGGATTTCTCCACCACCAACGACACCACGCCGTCGTGCTGTCGGATTCAAGAGGAGCTACTACTTCCGCTGCCCGCTGGAACGGGGAGGTGGACGTCGTCTTCATCAACAACCGAACGTGTGACCGAGTACGGAGGTGCTGCCCGTTCGTGGCGCGGAGGGATCGTGATCAAGATCTTCTACGCGCTTTTGCAAGCGGCAAGTGAACGTCTACCGCAGCAACAAGAGCCTCATCTTGTAGGCTTTGGAATCTCTTCAAGGGTGAGACTCGATAATCCCCTCGTTGCTACCGTCTTCTAGATTGCATCTTGGCTTGGATTGCGTGTTCGCGATAGGAATTTTTTTGTTTTCTATGCAACGTTATCCTACAGTGGTATCAGAGCCGTGTCTATGCATAGATGGTTGCACGAGTAGAACACAATGGTTTTGTGGGCGTTGATGCTCTCGTTGTCTTTAGTTTGAGTACTTTGCATCTTTGTGGCATAGTGGGATGAAGCGGCTCGGACTAACTTTACATGACCGCGTTCATGAGACTTGTTCCTCATTCGACATGCAACTTGTATTGCATAAGAGGCTTTGCGGGTGTCTGTCTCTCCTACTATAGTGAAGATTCAATTTACTCTTCTATTGACAACATTAGTATCAACGTTGTGGTTCATGTTCGTAGGTAGATTAGATCTCTATCGAAAACCCTAAACCACGTAAAATATGCAAACCAAATTAGAGACGTCTAACTTGTTTTGCAGGGTTTGGTGATGTGATATGGCCATAATGTGATGATGAATATGTATGAGATGAGCATTATTGTATGGTGGCAACCGGCGGGAGCCTTATGGTTGTCTTTAAATTTCATGTTGAGTAGTATTTCAAAGTAGTTGTAATAGTTGCTACATGGAGGACAATCATGAAGATGGCGCCATTGACCTTGACGCTACGCCGACGATGATGGAGATCATGCCCGAAGATGATGGAGATCATGTCCGTGCATTGGAGATGAAGATCAAAGGCGCAAAGACAAAAGGGCCCACTACAAGAAAAGTTGCCATGGCCGACGAAGTTGAAGTCGCGCCGTGGTTGCTGGTGTACCATGGCCGACGATTTTGGTCCCTCCGTGGTGCATGTCAAAACTTTTTTTTCTCGTTTTTGAGGCCACCTAGCCCGACGAAAGCGGCCAAAACGTCGCGTATGGTGGCCCGGGACGTGGTGCATCGCGAATTCTCGGGTTCGCCGGCCGAGTCAACGCAAATCCGCACCGCCGAGGGATGTAGGGCCCGGATGGCAGCCTCTACGGCATTGTTTTTTTTCTCGATCGCGCCATCTCGTTCAACGTTCTCCGATCGAGCCGTTTATGATGCAGGATCATGGGTCCCGCATGTCATCCTCTATGAACCAAAATTCTTTCTATTCTTGGATTTTTTTGACCCCCTGATTTCTGGCTACTTCCTTTTTCTTTTGATCCCTTGCCGCCTTGAAAACGTTGAGACCGCAGCTGCTAAATGGGACCCGCATGTCATCCTCTATGTGCAATCAACTTTCTTTTCTTGGAGTTTTTTTTGCACCTCAAATTTGGTCACTTGCCTTTTTCTTTCGATCCCCTGCCGCCTCTCAAACGGTGATACCGCTGCTTGCTAAATGGGACCCACATGTCATCCTCTATGTACTATAAAACTTTCTTTTCTTGGAGTTTTTTTGGCACCTCAAATTTGGTCACTTGCCTTTTTCTTTCGATCCCTGCCGCCTCTCAAATGGTGATACCGCTGCTTGCTAACTGGGACCCGCATGTCATCCTCTATGTACTATAAAACTTTCTTTTCTTGAATTATTTTTGGCACCTCATATTTGGTCACTTACCTTTTTCTTTCGATCCCCTGCCGCCTCTCAAACGGTGATACCGCTAGCGCTACATCGGGACCCGCATGTCATCCTCTATGCACTATAAAACTTTCTTTTCTTGAATTATTTTTGGCACCTCATATTTGGTCACTTACCTTTTTCTTTCGATCCCCTGCCGCCTCTCAAACGGTGATACCGCTGTTGCTAAATGGGACCCGCATGTCATCCTCTATGTACTATAAAACTTTCTTTTCTTGGAGTTTTTTTTGGCACCTCAAATTTGGTCACTTGCCTTTTTCTTTCGATCCCCTGCCGCCTCTCAAACGGTGAGACCGCTGCTGCTAAATGGGACCCGCATGTCATCCTCTACGTACAATAAAGTTTCTTTTCTTGGATTATCTTTGGCTCCTGATATTTTGTCACTTGCCTTTTTCTTTCGATCTCATGCCGCCTTTGAAACGTTGAGTAAGCTGCTGGCTCATGGGTCCCGCATGTCATCCTCTACGAACAATAAAAGTTTCCTTTCTTGGAGTTATTTTTTACCCTAATTTCGGCTATTTGCCTTTTTCTTTTGATCTCCTGCCCCCTCTGAAACGATGACGACGCAGCTGGCAGGTCGGTCCCACATGTCATCCTCTGTGAACAATAAAAGTTTCCTTTGATGGATTTATTTTGATCCCCTACCGCCTTGGAAACGTTGAGGATGTTGCTGCCTCATGGGTCCCGCATGTCATCCTGTCAGAACGGTAAATGTTTTTTTTCTTGGATTTTGTTTACCAAATGATTTTTGGCTTCTTTTTCTTTCGATCACCTGCAGCCTTTAAAACGTTGAGGACGCCTGTCGGCTCCACGGGTCCCACATGTCAACCTCTATGAACAATAAACGCTGAGGCTGCTGCTGCCTCATGGGTCCCGCATGTCATCCTCTCGAACGAAAAAATTTCTTTTCTTGGATTTTTTACCAACAGATTTTTGGTTTATTTTTTCTTTCCATCCCCTGCCGCCTTTAAAACGTTGACGACGCTTGTTGGCTCATGGGTCCCCGATGTCGGCTTCCCGTACAAGAAACATATGATATCTTGATTATTTTGCAGACAATAAACAATGTATTGCGCTCTGAGCTATTTCAAACGGATAATTAAATCTTTATTTTTACATAAACAAACTTATATGTTGAATCTCCTTGTTTTTTTGTCTTTGCGAAGCATAGGACTTTCTGTTTTTTTAGAAAATTCGGAACTTTCCTGTTTTGGAGTGGGCTGAAATTGTACGAGTCAAAAGGCCTAGCGAGGATAGTTCGAAGGCCCGGATGTCCGGATGCAGCCCAATTGAAATCTTTCTTCTTGGATTTTTTTCACCCCACGATTTACGGCTACTTCATTTTTCTTTTGGTTCACGTGCCGCCTTGGAAACGTTGAGACCGCTGCTTGCAAAATGGGACCCGCATGTCATCCTCTACGTACAATAAAATTTCTTTCTTGGATTATTTTTGGCTCACGATATTTGGTCACTTGCCTTTTTCTTTCGATCCCATGCCACGTTTGAAACGTTGAGGAACCTGTTGGCTCATGGGACCCGCATGTCATCCTCTATGTACTATAAAAGTTCATTTTCTTTGTTTTTTTCACCCTCTGATTTTTGGCTATTTCCTTTTTCTTTTGATCCCCTGCCGCCTTTGAAACGTTGAGTAAGCTGCTAGCTCATGGGACCCGCATGTCATCCTCTATGTCCATCAACTTTATTTTCTTGGATTTTTTTGACCCCCTAATTTACGGCTACTTTCTTTTTCTTTTGATCTCAAGCCGCATTTGAAACGTTGGGACCGTTGCTTGCAAAATGGGACCCGCATGTCATCCTCTATGTAAATAAAGTTTCTTTTCTTGGATTATCTTGGGCTCCGATATTTTGTCACTTGCCTTTTTCTTTCGATCTCATGCCGCCTTTGAAACGTTAAGTAAGTCAGCTGGCTCATGGGCCCCGCATGTCATCCTCTACGAACAATAAAAGTTTCCTTTCTTGGAGTTATTTTTTACCCCTAATTTCTGGCTATTTGCCTTTTTCTTTTGATCTCCTGCCCCCTTTGAAACGATGAGGATGCTGTTGGCAAGTCGGTCCCACATGTCATCCTCTATGAACAATAAAACTTTCCTTTGATGGATTTATTTTGAACCCCTAATTAATTTCCGGCTATTTCCTTTTTTTCTTTGATCCCCTGCCGCCTGGGAAACGTTGAGGATGCTGCTGCCTCATCGGTCCCGCATGTCATCCTCTCAGAACGATAAATGTTTTCTTTTCTTGGATTTTTTTACCAACTGATATTTGTTTTTTTTTTTCGATCCCCTGCCGCCTTTGAAACGTTGACGACGCTGCTGGCTCATGGGTCCCTGATGTCAGCCTCCCCGTACAAGAAACATGTGATATCTTGATTATTTTGCAAACAATAAACAGTGTATTTCGCTCTGAGCTATTGCAAACGGATAAATTAAATCTTTATTTTTACAACTTATATCTTGAATCTCCTTGTTTTTTGTTTTGGCGAAACATAGGACTTTCCTGTTTTTTTTTGAGAAAAATCCGAACTTTCATGTTCTGGAGTGGGCTGAAATTGTACGAGTCAAAAGGCCCAGAAGGATAGTTCGAAGGCCCAGATGTCCAGATGCAGCCCAATTGAAATCTTTCTTTTCTTGGATTTTTTTCACCCCTGATTTCTGGCTACTTCATTTTTCTTTTGGTCCTGTGCCGCCTTGGAAACGTTGAGACCGCTGCTGCAAAATGGGACCCGCATGTCATCCTCTATGTACAATAAAGTTTCTTTTCTTGGATTATTTTTGGCTCATGATATTTGGTCACTTGCCTTTTTCTTTCGATCTCATGCCACGTTTGAAACGTTGAGGAATCTGTCGACTCATGGGACCCGCATGTCATCCTCTATGTACAATAAAAGTTTGATTTCTTGGATTTTTTCACCCTCTGATTTTTGGCTATTTCCTTTTTCTTTTGATCCCCTGCCGCCTTTGAAACGTTTAGTAAGCTGCTACCTCATAGGTCCCACATGTCAGCCTGTATGAACGATAAAGCTTTCCTTTCTTGGAGTTTTTTTGACCCCCTAATTTCGGCTACTTTCATTTTCTTTTGATCTCAAGCCGCATTTGAAACGTTGGGACCACTGCCGCACAATGGGACCCGCATGTCATCCTCTATGTACAATCAAGTTTCTTTTCTTGGATTATTTTTGGCTCCTGATATTTGGTCACTTGCCTTTTTCTTTCGATCTCATGCCGCCCTTGAAAACGTTGAGGAACCTGCTGGCCCATGGGACCCGCATGTCATCCTCTATGTACTACAAAAGTTTCTTTTCTTGGATTTTTTTCACCCTCTGATCTTTGGCTATTTCCTTTTTCTTTTCATCCCCGCCGCCTTGGAAACGTTAGTAAGGCTGGCTGGTCGGTGGGACCCGCATGTCATCCTCTATGTACAATCAAGTCTCTTTTCTTGGATTTTTTTACCCCCTTATTTTTGGTCACTTGCCTTTTTCTTTCGATCTCATGCAGCCTCTGAAACGTTGAGGAAGCTGCTGGCTCATGGGACCCACATGTCATCCTCGATACTATAAAAGTTTCTTTTTTTGGATTTTTTCACCCTCTTATTTTTGGTCTGTTTCCTTTTTCTTTTGATCCCCACCGCCTTGGAAACGTTGATTAAGCTGCTGACACAAGGGGCCCGCATGTCATCCTCTATGTACAATCAACTTGCAAGATCTTCGGGCGGAAGAGCTTGTATAAGTGGGACCCATATGTTATCCTCTATGTACAATAAAAGTTTCTTTTTCTTGGATTATTTTTTGCTCCTGGTATTTGGTCTCTTTCCTTTTTCTTTCGATCTCATGCCGCCTTCGAAACGTTGAGTAAGGTCGTTGGGTCATGGGACCCGCATGTCATCCTCTATGTACAATCAACTTTCTTTTAGGGAGTTTTTTTTACCCCTAATTTCTGGCTACTCTTTTTCTTTTGATCTCAAGCCACATTTGAAACGTTGACACCGCTGCTGCAAAATGGGACCCGCATGTCATCTTTTATGTACAATAAAGTTTCTTTTCTTGGATTATTTTAGGCTCCTGATATTTGGTCTCTTGTCTTTTTCTTTCGATCTCATGCCCCCTTTGAAACGTTGAGGAAGCTGCTAGCGCATGGGTCCCGTATGTCATACTCTATGAACAATAAAAGTTTCCTTCCTTGGAGTTATTTTGACCGCTAATTTCCGGCTACTTCCTTTTTCTTTTGATCCCTGCCGCCTTGGAAACGTTGAGTAAGCTGCGGACACAAGGGGCCCGCATGTCATCCTCTATGTACAATCAACTTGCAAGATCTTGGAGCGAAAGAGCTTGTATAAGTGGGACCCATATGTCATCCTCTATGTACAATAAAAGTTTCTTTTCTTGGATTATTTTTTGCTCCGTTATTTGGTCACTTTCCTTTTTCTTTCTATCTCATGCCGCCACAGAAACGTTGAGTAAGGTGCTGGCTCATGGGACTGTACAATAAAGTTTCATTTCTTAGATTTTTTTACCCACTGATTTTTGCTAACTTGCCTTTTTCTTTTCGATCATATGCCGCCTTTGAAATTGAGGTCGCCGCTGGCTCATGGGTCCCACATGTCAGCCTCTATGAACAATAAACCTTTCCTTTGTTGGATTTATTTTTTACCCCTAATTTCTCGGCTATTTGCCTTTTCTTTTGATCCCCTGCGGCCTTTGAAACGATGAGGACGCTGCTGGCAGGTCGGTCCCAGATGTCATCCTCTATTAAGAATAAAAGTTTCCTTTTTGGATTTATTTTGACCCCTAATTTCTGGCTATTTGCCTTTTTCTTCTGATCCCTGCCGACTTCGAAATGATGAGGATGCAGCTGGCAGATCGGTCCCACATGTCGGCCTCTATGAACTATAAATGTTTCCTTTGTAGGATTTATTTTTTACCCCTATTTTCGGGCTACTTGCCTTTTTCTTTGAAACGTTGAGGACGCTACTGTCTCATGGGTCCCACATGGCATCCTCTCTGAACGATAAACCTTCATTTCTTGTTAACGACAGGTTTATCAGTATTATTTTCGTAGACTAATACAAGCTCTTTGGCTCCAAGATCTTGCAAGTTGATAGATTAAATCAAGGAATTATTAGGATATGTTTTAAATTTCAAATCCACTTTATGAATTTTTAAAAATACCGTTATCCATGTGGGTATGGAGCGATCAAGGATTTTCATATTGGGCATGAGCAGTTTCAAAAATTGGAACCCTATAATTCAAAATAAATAAAAACAACTTTTATGTACAATCTCCGTGTATTTTTATTTGCCAATCATAGGATCTGTGTTTCATTAGAAAAGGGCCGAAATTGCATGAGCGAAAGGCCCATTTGTAGTTATTGGGCTTCGACAGCCGGATCAAGTAGACCGATAACAATTACCATGTAGATGTTCCTTGGCAACCCAAAAGTGAAATATTGGGCCCAACAGGGGAAGGTTGAACAGTACTTTTTCTATTGGGAAGGTGGTACATGGGGTTATCCTGACAAAAAAAATGGAACATGGGTTACTGAAGGTTGCCCATTTGTGCCTAATATGTTTGTCAGCAGGAGCTTTACCTTCCGCCGCCGCCATGCCTCGTCGCGGGTCGAGCTACCGGTACGGCGGCGTCTCGAGCTCGGGGTACCGCAGCGTCCGCGCGCGCCCCAAATTAAGGTACTTCCTCCTCGGGACGGCACCTACGATAGGCTCGGCTGGCCTTGGGGCATTTACCCCTAGCCTGTTCCATGCTCAAGTTTTTGAAATGTTTCGGCTCTGTTCAACACTGGATCAAATTTGTCAACATGACCATTCTTATGGAGTAGCAACGAGTTGAATCTCTCAAAACTCTTTAAGTTCTGCAATATAACGACTAATTGGTACTACCTTATACAAAATGATTACATATCCTTATTTTGGAAGCAAGCAATCACACACTTATAGTTTGCTAGTCAGTTGCACGTAACGTTAAAAATCGGCAATTATAATGAATAAACCTGTAATTTTCACTTAAAATGCATTAAGGAGCATCAAATTTGACAAATCAAACCATGTCGTACTGAAAATTGACATGTCTTTCTCATGCAGAAATGTAAAATTATCGATGCATGTGCGTTTATACAGAGTTAAGTTTTGCACGTATTAATTTTTGTAACTTTTCTGACTACCTTCAAAGCTCCAATCCTTCTTCATCATCTTTGTTGTACCGCACTGATGCAAGTGAATGCGAGCTGCTCGCCAGACGCGACTTCGTGTCCGATATGTGTACTATGCCTTCTCCATCTAGTGCTAGTTACGCCTCTGTGCTAATTAATTCAGCACAAACCTCTGTCATTGCAGCTGTGACTCACCTCGACCATTGGAGCCCAATCACAAGAGCGAGCTCAGTCTCAACCAGAGGCATGTGTCTCATGGTTAGCTATCTACAACTTGCTGTCTTACTAAAACCGTGCCTATCATAGAGATCACCTCGCTGGTGTAGCAATGGCTGCAAGTAGCTGCTAGCATGAGCGAAGGGGATAAGGAAGAAAAGATTAAAAAAATGGGTTGGGGCCAACAAGCAGGAAAGCTATCTACTAGCTTTATGGATGTTTCGGAATTGGGTAGAAAATAGTAGATGACACTGTAGCAGCGAATCCCAGAGACCAAGGCCGTTGGATGATGTCTAATGAACGGCAGAACAAAATCGGCGAAATTAGCTTGAATTTTGATAATAAATCTTGGGCATTTTCCCTCGAACATGATTTATCAACTTTGGGTAGTCTCGGGACTAGTCTCCCTCGTCCACCAATTATTATCATACTACTGCGGAAAGTTGAGGGCAGTCCCTAGTCCCGAGCACTTCGCCCACTTCCCCTGGCCTCATCCCAGAGATCTCACACCAACCACCTCACCGTCGACTAGCCGCCTGTCTACAGCCCTCCGAAGAATCCCCAATGGCGGCGACGCCCCTACTAGAGCGCTCCTCACGCGAGCGCATCATCGAGTCTGGCCCACATGTCTTCCGTGCCGCCGCCGTGTGTCGGCAAGCACGACCGACTTCTCCGTCGGCGAGCCGCCGGCCGTGGGCGAGGGCGAGGCGTCCCCGTACACTATGACGGTGCACATCTTCTTCTCGAGGACGTACAAGCTCGGGAGGATGGCCGGCCCCCTCCTCGCCCCACTCGGATGAGGACGATATCACCACTACACCCTGCGAAGAGGTGGTGCTCGGATCTTGGCTTGCCTCCGAGGGAGCTGCGTAGTGGGGGCAATGTCGTGCGAACTATGCGCGAGATTCTTGCCCGTGTATGGCTGCTCAAGAACCCGAACCTCACGGAGGAGGAGTGGGACATCATCATGCCTTACGATGTTATGCACCGATGTGGCAGCGGGCGTGTCGTCGGCTCGGTGGCCTCCACTTCGACCTCACCCTTAGGGTGGACCACCGGCTCATCGTCAACTTGCCGGCGCTGCGGGACGGTTGGGTCCTAGTTGCGCCGGAGGACGGCCACTGCAGCATATGCATGCTGGGGCTGTCGTGGCGCACAACGGTGCGTCTCCGGGGATACAAACACCCGTTCCATAGGAAGTGCATCTTCTCCTGGTTTGTAACGAACGCCAGCTGCCCTATCTGCCGCGATAAAGTGCTGACCCATCTTATTTTCGATTTGTAGCATAGTATGAATAAAACCCCTGTATGATAGGGATGCCATGCCAACTTGAATCCTATGTCAAGAGAAATTCTATTTGATTGTGGTTATAAGATATTCTGCATTAGTTTGATCAAGTATTATCATTCTATTTTCCTATGGGATATGACCCTATGAATCAAACAGCATGGGATTACTTCCACACAATTAAGTTTGACCAACTTTTAGTAGGACAACAAACATAAATAATTAGTCATCATGGGATTACAATCCAACAGATAATTGTCTTCAGGACTCATACATTTTCCAAATAGAAAAATCAAAACAAATCATGGTTCTTCATCTCACAGCATGATACAGAGACAAGAGTCTAATCATCATCATCATCATCATCACCTCCGTCTTCATTCTGATATTCGTGCATGGTCTCATCCTGCTCGTCGTGTCCATTCTCCTCCTGAGATTCACCAGGTAGCTTCAGTTTATCCATCTCTTTGTCGACTATGCTAACCTCAACAGTGAAATCTACTTCTCCATCATGTGCAGGCATACCTGTATCCAACGAGGTTTCATCAATGTCAGCAACTTTAGTTTGCATACAACCAACGAAATCATCTTGCTGGGCACCAATTATTGGATCCGCATTCTCATCCAAATCATATATGTTCCTTGCCACAAACTTTTGCACATACTGCCATCCTTTTCTAGATCTGTCTTCCAAGAAAAGTACCTTGGCCGCTTGAGGTACCAAAATATAAGGATCATCCTTGTACCACTGAGCAGTAGTATTAACTGATATGAAATACCCATCATTTATGGCACCTTTGCCCTTGTTTGGATCTTGGTTGTACCAATAACACTTAAATAGAACCACAGATCGGACAGTAACCTTATCACTATAGAACAACTGAATAACCTCTTCTATGTGACCATAATGGTCAAATGACTCTGATCTCTTCTTTCTGGTTGTCAAGTGATCTCCACTTTTTGTGATGCCACTATTTCGTGTCTTCAAATGTTGTTCACGCTCATAGGAGCCGTAATGGACACCATTGGCATTGCAAGCTGCAGCTACCAACACCCTCTTATCTGGACCACGTGATAGGACAAGGAGATCGGCACTAACAGCGCCTGGATTCTCCGCATGGAGTTTGGAGATCTACGATTACAAAATAGACAAGAGGTCATCTCATGTGAAAACACATAGACAAGTCAGAGTGCAATTGAACATCTTACATATTTCTCAAACCAATCCTGAAACCCACTCCCACGTGCCGATAGCTTTCCATTCGTTTCCATGTACAACCTGCAAAACATAGCCAAGTCAGCTTGAATATATTTCATTTTGATACAAGTTCATAGTATATGCGAGGAACCGAGTATTTCGTGTGCATAGTACTCACTTAACATATTCATCGGCCTCTCGTAGCATTATTCGAGCACATACCAAGACAATCTGTTCAAATTCGATCTGCTCTAATGTTTTTTCGGTCCTCTTTCCTATTAGCTCAACACCATGATTAAAAACAGATCCTCCAACTTCCAAAATTCTGCGACCCCGGTTGAATCTGGTCTCAATATCAGGAATATATCTTGAGGCAAATGTATATGCTTCAGCAAGCAATATACGCCACTGCAATGCAAGCCTCCGGTCTAGCTTTGTTCCTAACTGTATTCTTGAAAGTGCACGATCGACGTTCTATAGGGTACATCCATCCATACTGTACCGGACCTCTTAAAAGTGCCTCATCAGGTAGATGAACAGCCAAATGCACCATCACATCAAAGAAGGCTGGAGGATATATCAGCTCTAGCTTGCACAGGATTACTGCTATGTCCACCTTAAGACGTTCTACAACAGCTCTGCTTAGAGTTTTACTACATATTTCCCTAAAGAACCTTCCCAACTCTGCAATCACGTTGTACATATTTGGCTTCACTAAATCTTTAATGCCAATAGCTAAAAGCCTTTGCAGCAGGATATGACAATCGTGAGTTTTCAACCCTTGGAGCTTGTTTCCTTCAGCATTGAGACCATTTGCAATGTTGGAAGCAAATCCGAACGGGAACATCACACCTCGGAGGTACTCACAAAATAATCTCCTTTTAGGCATCGGCAATGTGAATTCCGCGCCTCGAAATTTATAATGTTTTTCCTTGCCTTTGTTCACTTTGTCATTACGATCCGAGTTGCAAGTGCTTGTTAACATTCAATGTTGCACAATCAATCCTAGCATTTGAGCTATCTTTTGTCTTGGATGGAATGTTGAGTAATGTGCCGACAATGCTGTCACATATATTCTTCTCCATGTGCATGATATCAATATTATGCCGAAGCTTCTTACCAGCCCAATACGGCAAGTCCCAAAGAGTGGTCCTGCGCTTATAAAATATTCTCGGTCTATCATTTTCCATTTCCTTCCTCTTGGTACATGCTGCTATTTCACCTCCCATCTTCCTTTTGGTAGCTGCTAGACTCGGTTCATCTCCTCTCTTCTTCCTTTTTCTATCTCGCTACTACTGCTGCTGCATCTTCTGTATCCTTCTCTGCTGTACCTGCCGTGGCGGCTGGTGGTTTTCCTGGTTTAACATTTCTGACCGCTTCTAGGTGCGCCTCCAACTCGTGACTCTTAAAGTGCTGCGGTTTAGTCTTTTTACAGACCTGATCACCAATAAATTGCAATTTTTTTCTATTTTTCCGGAAACTGTGATCTAATGGAAGGAAACGGCGATGGCCCATATAGCATATCTTGTTTATTATCCTCACTGCCAGCTGATCAGTATCACAGTGAACACATGCATTATAACCTGATGTTACTCTGCCTGACATAGTGCCCAAAGCTGGATAATCATGGGTGCAATACATCACAGCAGCACGTAATAGAAAATTTTGTTCTTTAGGTTGACACACATCCCGTGTAGGGACACCCTCCCATAATGTTTGCAAGTCTCTAATAAGAGGCTGCATGAACACATCAAAATCCTTCCCGGGAGATTTGGGACTCGGGATGAGTAAGGTCATCATACAGTTCGACTGATCGGTGCATGTCAGGGAGCCTGGTTGTAAGGTGTAACTAGTACTGGCCACATGCTATACGAGTTGCTCATGTTGCCAAATGGGTTGAATCCATCTGTAGCAAGGCCAAGTCTCAGGTTCCTTGGATCTGCAGCAAAATCTGGATGATCCAGGTCGAATTGCTTCCATTCATCGCCATCAGCAGGATGCCTCAGTAAATCAGGGTCGGGCGTGAGAATCTCTTTGTGCCATCTTGTTTTCCGAGATGTTTGTTCTGAAGCAAACAACCTCTGCAATCTTTGTACAAGTGGAAAGTATCTCAGAACCTTCCAAGGAATCTTTTTCTTACCACCAGCTCCATCATGTTTCCATCTTGATTCCTAACATACTGGACATTCATCGAGGTCATTATACTCCATCCAAAACAGTGCACAGTTATTTTTGCAAAAATCAATCTTCTCATATCCAAGTCCCAGTACCTTGATGTACTGCTTCACCTCATAAAAGGATTTTGGCAGTCCAGCCCCAGGGAGTGCATCGCTGTATGTCTTCGCAACTGCATTGAACGCTTTATTGGTAATCCCTTGGTATGACTTGTCATGAAGTAATTTCACAATTAATTCGAATCTTGACATAACAGAACCGGGGGCCACTAAGCGCTTAGCATCTTCTATCAGGTCATGGAAAAGAGGCTTTTTGTGATAACCATGGGGCTGTTGGCTTGCATATGGATACGGATCCCGTAACAAATTAGCGAGTAGCCTCATCCCGGACGAGATCTTCGAGCCGATAACCATCGAATAAAGAGGATCAATAATGTCAGGCTGATCATAGTGTTCACCATGGTTAATCCACCCGATATATGTCTGGTCCATCCCATAAACGAATAAATGATCTGAGACTACATGTTGAGGCTTGGACCCAATATTCAAACATACGCGGCATGGACAAATCACTTCCTTTGTCTTGTCGCCGTCAGTAAAATCACTAACGTGCTTCATGAAGTCTTCAATACCACTCAAATATGTTGGTGTGTTTAATGAGTGAAATAATATCCAAGTTCTCTCCATCCGTTGAGGAGATAGATGGTCAGAGAAGCGATAAGCTATTTCAACAAACAGGTCACCTACGAATGTAAGCAAACATACCTGAGCAAACAGGTCGAATATAAAACTATAAATGCTACATTATTTGAGCCGATTTCAGCAAACGAACCGAGTGCAAAACTACGGCTACCTAGCGAACAGATTTTTTTTAGGCTGACCACTGGGTTTCCCCACTTTGTATTTTTTTATTAATAAAAAGAGGGAAATATGTACAAAAGTTGCCGGAGAGCAGCAACTAAAAGGATCATAGATCCCAAACAGCAAAATATATATAAAATGTTCTACCCATGATATGATTTCCTCTTTGCCTTATGAACAAGGAGAGCAATTTCATCCTTGAATCTCTTGTGCCATCTGTAAATGCTTGGGGGGGAGGGGCGAACAGATCTATCGAAAGCAATACAATACCAACACATTCTTTCTTCTTTTTTGCCGTAATTCCGCCGATCTATTAGCAGTGCAAAGAAGCCAAAAGTAATATTTACTATTAAATTGCAATGCAACCGTGGTAGGTCGTCGCAGTTTGAACGATTTACCCCAAAAGTTAGAGAAAATTACCCACATCTGCCACCGGTAAGTGAACTTAACGTTTCGTTTGGAGAAAAAAAAAACTGTCCCAACGCGCCCGAGCCTGTTCTTCTGAGTTCTGGCGGGGCCGCCGCCGCCGCCTTCCATCGCGCGTGTTCCCTTGTTCTCCGTCCCAGCCCAAGGCTCAGTGCCAGCCATCCCAACTCTCCCCACCGCTGCACCGCATGCTACTTCCTCCGTCCAACCCTTTGCCTCGAGATCCTCCAGCGGCGCCCTCCACATCCCTGTATTGGAGAGGTTGGCGGCGGGCTCACGGCCAGCTACGGGATACCGTGCGACGGCAATCAGGACAACGGGTCGTGGAGTTCCCAGATCTGTCAACATGGTCTCCGGTGAGGGCAGGGGCACTGCGTGGGCGCTGGACTTCTCAGAGCTGGCGATGGGGTCTCCGGCAAAGCGGCAAGGGCAGGGGCCTCGAATTAGCGGAGCGCGCTGCAGCCAGCAGGGTCTCCGGCGAGGGCAGGTGCGATGCACGGGCGGTCGAGTTTCCTGATGCATCTTGTTGATCTCTGAATCCGTTGCCCGTAAATCTGAATGTTCAATGCATAGTTCCACTCAATCTATGGCAATTTTTCGCACTAACTCCCTGTTGGAGGCGGTAACCCTGAGATGCCGGTGCGTTGGAGAATAGCTGATCGCTGGCATTTAGATTGAACTGGTATATCCGTACATCGGTGATTACCTATGGTTGTTTCATTTCATGCTTGGATTTTTCATTGCCACTAGTGGCTGGGGCGCCCCTTGGGGCGCCTCCTAGCTGGTCTTCTGCAGCCATATCTGTTGCATGAACAATGTCATCCCATTCTGATACGTATAGCTCGATTTCATCACATGGAAGGTTCTCTTCTCCTTTTTGTTCTTTTGAACTTGAGCAATCGCTTTATTACTCAAAGATCAGGTAGCTCATACAATCCCAGCAATAGGTGCTGCTAATTCATACTCCCAATACATGGTTTCATTCACATTACACTTAGCACTCAAATTCACCAGGCCATAGGCTGCTTGGTCAGCAGAGCACACATGCTTATACTGCAGTCACAAAATAACGTCTAGCACTGAAACTCTTGAGTATTGTTCAATGCCTAGTGGACAAGCATCACGTCTTTTCCACCTCCACGCGGATGATTCCCAGATCAAATGCCAGGTTAATTGTTTCCTCAGCTGCTCTCAGTTCTGCAGAGAAGGCATCCCGGCTATGATCTTCACCCAACTCTTGCCGCCATGGTCTAACCCTTGCAATTCCTTGCGATGAGATCCCATCCACCATGAGAATTTCCCTGTGTAGCCATCAATATTTGATTTGATGATCTCTTCAGTCGGTGAAACCCATGCCTGCACAACATGCAGTTTACGTCCCTATTTAGAATGAGTAGTTGTAGCATGGTGAGGCAAACACAACATGGATCATTTCCACCAGCACATCAGGATGAGAAAATCTACGAAAGGGGATAGGGGAAGTAAGAAGGCGGAGTGGAACCACATGAAGCACACGTTCCCGCAAGACCTGAATTAGCACAAAACCCACATCAACCTAGCACAATAGCCGACTTACTCACATCAACATTATCCACTAATTACGCACCAACCTAGCTAACAGATAAAGTTCTTCTCACAGCCCAAACCAAGGGAATTCACAATACTCTAGGGATTTTTTTGGAAGAATAAAGAATTATCAATAACTGCAAATGGAAACACATATTCATATTCAGAGAATACAATGTGCATTGTAAAGGAAGTTTCAGATGAAGCCTTTGAACGTTGGTTTCAGAGAAGCCTTTGCAGTATAAGCTAGACACCATTTTATCGGGAACCTTTTTATCTTCTCCACATTCGAGTAAAAGATGACTCAAACCTGAGTGATGGATGGGGTGTACGCCTACACCTCCCACTAGTTCAGTTTCCTAAAACACACTATAAATTTCAAGACAGACTTTCAATTAAGAGAAACTCAACCTGAAAAATTGTTCCTATCTCGCTACAAGTTCTAGATGTGTTAAGAAGTCCTTCTCATGATGCAAGGAACAACATCAGCCATGCAATTATGATGAAAAGAAAAATATAAGATTTTCTCGTCTTATGGCTAACATACAGTTGGGAATAAATCACACCTCTTCGTATTATGAGCCAGCATATTACGAAAGAAAACGACGAGACCACTTGATACTAAAAGCGCCAGAAGAGTATAAGTACGTTGAAAAAAGGCAATGAAGAAGAGATATACTAATATATCGCACCACTGGACAATACCCACAGAAAATGGCTGTAATTAGTTACATGCAAAAGACATCAGACAAAGCGGGGGCATTTGTAATCGTTCTTATATGCATATGTGCTCGTGGAATAGCATTATCTATAAGATATGAAAGAAATGTAAAAAGGCGTGTCACCATATCCAATATGAGCATATATAAAAAATGAAGATCTAACTCAGTCACAAACCAAAAGATAAACTGGAAGGGAACTTCTCTAGAATGTGCTTAATCGAGATCACAGAAGCCATCCGATGAAAGAGCAAATACACCTTCTGTGTCATCCTAAACAAACCCATGGTACTATGCAGCATATATTAGTTTGCCAATAATCTCTTGTTATCATTGGACCTAAATTAGATTTTAAAACATGCCGTGTTTATTCAGTGTTACCTCCATCAGTATTTAGTGGGAAGAACAAGAATGTCATGAGATATAGAACTGCCATCAATGAACCATATCTCTGGTCAGCTTTGCAACTGATCAAGATTGACCAGCATTGCATTTCGAAGTATGCAAATTCCGGTAGTAACATAAACAGAAAGATGTGATTTACTAAACTGTGTGCACCACAGAATATAGAAAATAGATGCACTTCGCAAGACAGCTGACTTGTAAATTTTGATGAAGATCATTAGATGATAAAATAGAAACATACCTTCTGGTCCATGATGATACGTCAGTAAGATCCTCGAAAGTTGGATTAACCGTGCAAGCATTATAAAAGGCAGAGTAGTTGTGCCAAGAAAAATGTGTGAGGAAGCGCCTGGCCTGGAGCACATTTACATCAGACATGAATCGATAGATGTGATATTATTTTCTAGATCACAAAATAGGCACTGAAATTAAGTACCTAATGTAACTGAAAGAGTAAAAGCTATGCAGCAACAGTGAAAACCAAACTGCCAGCTTAGTTGACTGCCCCTATATATCTAAACATGACACTAAACATGCACTGAGAACATATTTAGGATCAACATAGTTAGACAGTAACTGAAGCCTAAAATGCGGGAATGGAGAATATTTGGTCACTTCCAAAGTAAATCTGTGTATAAAAGTAACAACCAAGACAACAAACACTCACGAGAATACAAAGGAACATGTAAAGTATATACAATGAACAGGCCAAAGCTGTGGGAGGATGATGGTACTTCCACAGAATCTATTGATGCTGGGAGTGCTGCCAGCACCGCTCCATCAACGGCTGGAGGTGGCAGAACACCCAAGGTCATCGGTTCAACCTTGGGAATTTGCAAACATGAACCATGCACAATTCAAGTCGGGCTTAGTACTATCTGAACAGAGTATGTTGATCGATATATCATGTATGCAGAAACGTTACCCTAAGATGAGGTATGTATTATTATTTTTTATTTCTTTGGAGCAATTCATAAATACCGATCGCCATATAAATTTTCGTGATAGATTCATGCCCAATTCAGACGACTGTTCTTGGGTTCCGCCAGGGCCCATCAAGGTTCGCTACTACTTATAAATAGCGTTTTTATTTTTCCCCGTCAATATTAAGCTATATATGGATATGTGTAGTTTGAAATCTATTGCAACAACCATGAAAAAATCAGCATCGGATAAGCAAATTTCAATTATTATTTTCTCCAATCAGTCAGTATAAGTCCAAAAAAAACATTAACTTACTTTTTAGATCGCAAAGATAAACAAAAATATCAAGTTTCACAAACACCTTCTAGACTCACTTGGTGATGCATGACATGCTAACAAAGACCTCTTCGACTCGAAGGGATACTTGGCGACTCGCTGATCCTCTTGCCCCATCCGTTTCCTAATGATCCAAATATCAACCCGAGATTCTATATAAATGGAATAAGAAGTAAGATCCTAATATTAGTTAGAACCACAAAAATAGAATACATGCAGATATGTTTCAATAATTATGTCCCTAGTAGAACTAATCCCTTTCATCCACAATGTTTTTTTATCCCAAACATACACCACTGCTTTCTTTCCAATGCACAGAACAAAAAAAATCACAACCCATATAGGATTTCAGTTCACAACAAAAGGCGTGCACTTCTCATTTCATAACAAAGAACGCACACCTATGGCTTGGTAATAGCTGAACTGAGTATATTCCTTTTCATAATCCAAGAAACCATGGGCCGGGCCTAGACATCAACCTCATATTTGAAGAAATGGATTCACTGTTTTTCCTGTGCATAAGAAGCTACATAAATCTATTATGATAATAAACATAAAATAATTCAGTAAGGATGCATCTCTTACAATTAGAATAGCCATAGTATAGTAAGAACAGAATGCTCAAGAGCAATATAGGAAAGGTCAAGACTAAAAGATAATCTAAGGAAAAATGCAAACAAATTCAATACTTCACGGAGGGTATGGCACTTACAACCTAAAATGAAAAGCAATACGTGGGCAAATGTCAACAATAGAAATTGAAAGAAATTCTTTGAGTATGCAGAATACATCTGGCAAAACCATTATACCAAATTCAAATCAACTTCCACAGATAAGAACCAACAATTAAATTATTTGTAGAGAAAAAAAATTAGACAATGCAAATAAATAATAGAGGGGAAATTATGAATGCCTTATTGCGGCCAAAATAAAATAACAGTAGCCTTGAGGGATGTGAAAATAAGTTTATTAGGTAGGACTCTATTTATACAATTTGATTGTTTGTGATTTTCCACAGATAAAGACACAAACTTACCTGACACGAATCGCAACATCAAATCCCTTGGGTCAGTTTGGCTGGATCCGAATGAGCACAAAATGTAAAATACTCCGTCCGTCCATAAAAGGATGTCGGAGATTAATCTTAATTCGGATCTATCTACACTCTAAAGAGTGTCTAGATATATCTAAATTTAGACAAACTTGCGACATCCTTTTATGGACAGATGTAGTAGTAGTGGTAAACCTACGTATCAGGGGGAGATTTTCATCCATACAACAGTATGAAGCCAGTATACGCAACAACAACAAAAATGAGCTAAATTAGTACATCCAGATTGCCGTGGCCATTGAGTCAAAGGGCTCAACCGTGTTGCCATGTGATGGCTCGAAGGTGCCCTTTCTCCCGTCAGCTATCTCTGCTAATTCACTGTATTTTATATGCATAGACAGTTGGATATTAGAAAACATGTAGGTGATGTTGTTTTGCAATGCCACCTAATATTCATTGTTGTACCTATCTCCTAGAAAATGGACTAAGACTCCAACCCGAAGGTTATAAATTATGTGCAATCTCGCCCAACATATTACCAACAAAATCATTTACTGCTGCGATCCTCCCTGTGCTCCACTGGGTTCATTTTCTCCTCGTGCTGCACCAACTGAAAATGTTAGAGCAAATCCATAAACCATCCATCAGTAAACTAAGACTACACACAAATCATTACACAGGCCAAATATTGTCTTTTATAAATAACTAAACGCTACAGGTCAATGTTGTGAAATTCCTATGGAAAACAACACGGAGACACAACATGCTTGCTACGGATTGGTAGACACTGAAACATATACCTTGAATTATTTAGAATTATGGCAGATCCATGGCAGGCGAAGGGGCGGACCAAATCTTCTACTCATCTCTTCTGCTCGCTACGACGAACGTCGGCAAGGGAAAGAAAGAGGTGGAGACCTAAAACAATTCCCCATTTTTCTCTTCTTCTCCACGCGCCTCCACCCCGCCGCTCTCCTCCAACTCCTCACCATTGCTGCCGCCCTGCTCCACAGCCTCCCCGATCTAGCGGCCGCCCTCCTTGCATCTCCTCCGACCTCCATCACTACTTGCGCCCATATCCGTCCGTGGTCGCCGCCCACCACACGGCTTTCCCCCATCTCTTCCGATCTCCAACGCCTCCTGCCCCCACCTCCCAGATCCTTTCTCCTCCGACCTCCAACGCTGCAGCCTGCCCCCGCATCCGCCAACGAGCACTGCCCACCTCCTTCTCCGATCTCACCGCCGCCACCTGCACCCAGCTGTTGGGAACGAGGGTTGGGGAAGTGGGGAGTGGGTAGGAGACTTGCGTGTTCCTTTTCTTTTCGTCGGGCGTTTTCCTTTACTTTTCGTGCCCAGCCCGCTCGCGCCACGGGGCTATCGTGGAGCTCCCTGGCATAGGGCAAACATAGACGCACTTGCTTGTTCTCAATTAGCTGCTCGAAAGATATACTGTAGGAAGATATACTGATGCTTGGATTTTATAGGTCAGGTAGCTGAAGGTAGGAATTCAGTGCCCACAGGGAAGTATGATTTACTATAGTTGGGGTACGTGTACGTGTTATGTAATTATGATTCTATCCACCGAAGCCAGCAAGTGGTCGATGGACGAATAGTTCATTTCTGATTTTTTTTGAAAGTTGGTACTCTGACTGGTCCTACATAATGTAACCATGATTCTCCTATTAACCTCGTGATATAGATAACTGCAACCCCTTTTTTAATACTAGATAAAGTGCAAAGACAATACTCCATATGCGATAATATGGCATTATTACTTTTATCTTCAGATACGAAAGAATTATCTGTGCGGTAGCTGTTCAACTTGAGTGCATGGTGCGGCTTGTGTTAATTTTTTAACAGGACATTAGATACTAAGAAGCTGATTGATATTTGTACCGATAACTTTAGGAACCTTCACCTACGAACGAAAGAAAAAACACCCAGATTAAGTTCGCAAGGAAAACCAGTCAACTGATGTTGTTTTGTACTTTATAATGTATGTAACGATTCTGAAGGTTTGGCTAATATGGCGGATCTTTTTTACTGCTCTGGCTTTGCTGAACGGTGAAGAACGTACTGCCTCAAGTTCAATGACTTCAAAATTAAAGCAGGTCAAGGATGGGAAAAAGTAGAAAGTTACTCCAACTAAAATAATTTGATTTTACATGACTGTACATGCATCTACGCTGGTTTAAATATCTGATACTAGAATCAGAAGAAATCAATAGAGTTGGGGTAGCATTTCATTTTCCTGTCACACTAAGAGCTGATGGCTTGAGTCACCGTATATTGATTGCTACGAATGAAATCTAAATGACATGGTTTAGTATGCTCATTATCGAAAAATGGTTTTGTATGCTAGCATATTATTTGTGTGGGTTAAAGTTGACATATGATATGATTTTAGGAGGATGGCTGCAATAAATCTCCCGAAACTGGGAAGAGGTGAATCAGAAAGGCGATGGTATCGAATACAGATTGCTCTCCGGCACAAAGTGTGGATTGCTCGTGGGCACAAAGTCGCGAACCTTTAGCGAAGTAGCAAGACATGGATACAAATCATGCATTCCATACCGTGCATGCTTATGAATATATTTCCTTTCAATTTTTCTACTTTTTTAGGGAGTAAAATTGAAAGAAATTGATTTAGTGTGTTTCATGTTTTATCTTCCGGGTTACTGATAAATATATCCATATTCTTATTTATTAGCACTAACACTTTTTTTTACCGATCTTCAGACTTCTTTATTTGAAGGAGATATTTAGTTAACAAGGACAATTAGAGAAGAGGAGTATCAGAAATGTGTTCTAGCTCAATATTTGAGTTATTTGTAGAATTATTTCATGAAAGCTTGCATGAACTTATACTTAATTTTCCATGCTACGCAAATATTAGATAAAAAATCAACACCTAGGTCGTAGCAACGCACGAGCATTCTGCTAGT
>NC_061508.1:338033775-338054826 GCF_022539505.1 Lolium rigidum
AAGGAGAAAATGACAAAACATGTGATTAGTAACTAACGGGTTGACCCACGTATTTGCGCGGCTAGATATTATTTTTCTTAGAAGTATTTAAGTTTTGCATTATTCAAATAAGTAATTTTAAGATTTTAGTGTGTTATTAGATAGAAAATATTTTTCCGTGTGTGAAGAACTATTATTAGATAGAACATGAAGATTATAAGGGCATCTCCAACAGACGCGCTATATAGGCCGCGCGGCATAAAAACGTCCGATATAGCGCGCGCGGGAGGGAATGTGGCGCTCCAGCAGGCGGGGTAAACGGCGCGGCGCTGTAAAATTTTTAGGGCGCGCGACGTTTTGCACACCGGAGCGGCATATCTGACGCGTCGGCTACAGCGCGCGGCAATGCTCGTCCAAGCGCGAAAAAGCCAACGGTTGGAAATTTCCTCTCCCCCGCGCCCTCATTTCCCCACCTACCGCCGGCGCGAAATCCAGCCGCCGCCGGTCGACTCCGCGGCCGCCCCCGCTTCTGCGCGTCGCCGCGCCGTAGATCCACGTCGCCCGCACCTCCTCCTGGCAGCAGCGGACGCTCCGCCGCACTGTGTCGCTCGCGCCGCCGCCAGCGACAAGTTGTACTCGGCGCTCCTTCTCCGCGGCCCCCTTCGCGCCGCCGTCGCGTTCTCCTCCGCGCAGGCGTCGCCATGTCGTCCTCGTCGTCCTCGAGCTTGCTAGCAACATGGCGCGCCCATGGTGCTCGCCCATTTGCTCTCAAGGTATGAACCTCCGCCGGCCGGCCTCTATTATCTACAATAGTTCATAGTGAAATAATTTTATACATATGTTTGTAGAGTTCATCATATGATTCATCGGATGACGAGTTCGACCAAGAAGAAGAGGAGAACATATCGATACTATTAGCATACCGCGCCGTTAAGAGGCCAAAATTTGGTGGATCGGTGTTCGGTAGACAGAAGTTGTGGAGAGAAAGGATTGAAGGGCATGAGAAGTTGATGCGGTCGTATTTTAATGAGAATCCGATTTTCCCCGAAAGCTATTTTCGGCGGCGTTTCCGGATGAGTCTCAACTTGTTCAAGCACATTGCAACGGAGGTCACCAAATATGATCGCTTCTTTGAGCAAAGGAGGAATGCCGCCGGAGAACTTGGTCATAGCACATATCAAAAGGTGACCGCCGCCTTGCGTATGTTGGCATATGGTTCACCAGCGGATCTTATTGATGATCATTTGGCCATGGGAGAGAGCACTTCTATCTTGTGTGTGAAGCGCTTTTTCGTTGCAATTGTCAATGTCTTTGGCTCCACATACTTGAGAGCCCCCAATGCTCAAGACACGGCAAGACTTTTGGAGATCAACGCCAACCGGGGTTTCCCGGTATGCTTGGTTCCATTGATTGCATGCATTGGAGTTGGAAGAATTGTCCAGCGGCATGGCATGGACAATTCAAAGGCTACAAGAAGGATGCCACCATAGTACTTGAAGCGGTGGCCGACCAAGAGACTTGGATATGGCATGCTTTCTTTGGAATGCCCGGATCTTGCAATGACATCAATGTTCTTCAACGGTCACCACTAATGACAAGACTTGCAATGGGAAGGTCCATTGGTGGAGTTTGAAGCAAATGGCCACAAGTACAATTATGGCTACTTCCTCGCCGACGGCATATATCCAAGGTGGCAAACTTTTGTGAAGCCAATTATTCAACCAAGAGGTAAGAAGCAAACCCAATTCCACAATGCACAAGCGGCGGCTAGGAAAGATGTAGAGAGAGCATTTGGGATTTTGCAAGCCCAATTTGCCATTGTTAGAGGACCGGCTAGATTTTGGGACCAAGATTGCCTTTGGTATATCATGACCGCGTGTGTAATCATGCACAAGATGATTATAGAGGATGATCGCGGAAAAGATGTGGATCATACCCACTACGACTTGATGGGGTTTCCCGTGCAAGTGAGGAGATCCGCACATAGGATTGCCCGATTCATTGCCTCATACCATGCCATTCGGTGCAACGACACACATGATGAGCTTCAAAAAGATCTCATGGAAGAATGGTGGAATTGGAATGGACAACAATAGTTGCATATTTGTTGTATTTGTTTGTAAACTATGTGTTGTATAGTCTGAAAACCATGTTGTATTGTTGTATGTTGGACGTGTTGTATTTGGTGTGAAGTATTGTTGTCAACAATGTATTGTATTTGGATGGTACAATTTATTTGTGAATTTTTATATATTGTTTGATCTTGTTGGATGCATACTTGTGCGTGTTTATTGTTTGCGCCGCGCCCGCGCGCTGCAAAATGGCGCTTCCGGCGGAGGTGCTATTTTACCGCGCCAACGCGCGCTGCAAAATGGTGCACCCGGTAGGGGAGAAATCGCTCCGGCGCGTGGCAACGGTTTACAGCGCGCATAATATGAGGTTTAGCGCGCCGCGATATAGCGCGCCTGCTGGAGATGCTCTAACTTCTGGCGAGAATATTGATGGAAAAGACACTTTGCTACTTTCTTCTGTTCTCGTTATTTCCCTCATGCAAAGTACAATATAATCCTTTAGGGCACGTAGTGGCAGAAGACCGAAGGCATGCATGTAAATGACATTATAGCCATTATGGTATTTCAAGTAACATTTTATTGTTGTATTTTTACTTTTATACTTGGTACTAAGTGTCTACTTATTATCGATAGTTTTGTAAAAGAACTTTCACCGTAAATGAAATACGAATATGTTCGGATTGACCGTAAACCTTGGGTTCTCTTCCTCCATCCACCCGGATGCAGTTTATTCCATGAAATGCCATGGTTTTCACCGATTTTTTTCAGGATGTAGTTTGCACTCCTACTTGCATCTGATTTTCCTACTCTATCTCCCTTTTTAAGGTGTTCACATTAACTATTCGTAAGACTTTTTGTTATTGGAGATACAACAGTACTTTGATTCGCATAAATTTGTCGACACTGGAATGGACTCTGAAAATTCTCTTATATGCCTTAGTATGCCCGTTTTAGGAATATGTACATGTTTATACTATTTCACTCTTTCTAGAATAGTACTTCTCTCCCCGTGTCAGCCCCTAGTTTGCACAAGCATTTATTTACGTATACTCTGTTTCACTCAAAAATTCTTGCTGATTTTATCTTATATTTCATATTATTGGAACTTGCTAATTTTATCTTATATTTCATATTATTGGAACTTCTAATTTTGGTATAAATTTTATCTGAAAATTTAGTTATTTACATGCTTCATATAGGTTATATATCCTTTTTAGTCAATTCCTCTATTTCTGATTCCCAACTGAATCAGATGCCTAATTTTAGTGTAAACCTATTTTATCTTTTTTCTTTGCGGAAGTAAACTTATTTTTTCTAGCTGTTCATGAAACTCATATGAAGCACTAAATAATCTAATTGATAATTTTTCCCTACCAGTATTTGAAGTTTTGTATATGAAAAATATTTTTATTCTTATTTCAGCTTTTAATTTCATAAAGTTAATTGATCACTATTTTATCGGCTTCAATTGGAATTCGTTGGAAAATCATTTTTTTTCGCGAAAACGCAAAAGGTTTGCGTTTCGATTCATTGATAGAAAAGAAGTTTACATTACAAGCCTAAGAAAAGGCCGAACACCCACAGTACACACCCGACACTCAAACTAGACTACGACAAAAAGGCTGAAATCCGTCGAGTGCTCCTCCGGGACACTGCAGAGTGAGCTCCGGGACCCTTGCCGATGAAAGTCGCAGTGCTCGCGCATCGTCGAAATTACCAAGAACCTGCCAGCTGCAACCAAGACGCGTACCACCTGAATCCCGCGAGCCCACCACGGCTCAGCTGGGAGCATTGCTGCTCCGACCTCGACCCAAATCCGAGGAACACCGTCGGCGCAGCGGCTAGCTCCCGGCAACCTCGATAGACGTGCAAGCGTGCAGTCTTCAGCAGCCCGCCAACAAACACAGAGGGTAGCCCACCACTGCTCATCCAGAGGCATGCTCACGCTGATCGAGGAAGATCCTCATCGCGCAAGCCACCGCGATACTACTCGAGAGGCTGGCGCGCTACCTGCATCGCAAGACACCTCCCATGTGGTCAGTGCTGAGATCCTCGAGGAAGACCTACGGCCCGAACTCAAGTTCCCAAGACGACGCCTCCAAGGAGGGTATGACGTCCAAGACGCCGTCGTCGCCCGATTTGGCTAGCCAAATCTGAGGTTTTCACCCGGAACATGAGACCCTAGGCAAGGGAGGTGCCGAAACTCCTCGGTGACGCCACAAGAGGAAAACGGCGCCCTCAAGCGTCGCCGTCACCGGCCCCGAAAGGCAGGGCTGTCGCCCAGAGCATGGTTCCTCACCACTGCAGGCACTATCATCCTTCGCCAAGACCTCCTGCGCTGACCCTTTTCTCTCAAAGCGCTAGCCTTGGCAGCGCAACCCGCCGGCAGCACGTCCAGCGCGCCAGGTCGGGGGCAGCCATGCCCACAAAGGGACATGCTGCCTAAGAGGGGCACTACTGAGCCGCAAGCGGCGCAGGTGCCACCATGGGGTGGGTCGCTGCGGGACTGCACACATCCACCTCAGATAGCATCGCCGGCCACCGAGCATCGTCCACCTTGTCACCAGCGCCGCGCGGACGCCACGAGCCGCCACGCCAAGATGGCGTAGGGTTCCGCCCAACCCGGCCAGAGCAGCAGCACATGCGCTCGGAGCCGAGAAGGATGGACAAGGAGGAGGTGCCTGGCCGCACCCAGGCGCAGGAGGGCAGGACGACCGGGGCCCGCCAAACCCAGATCGGGCCCAAAGGGCCCAGATCCGAGCCAGCAAGCCCGCGCCGCCATGGCGTCAACTCCGGCCGCCCAGCACCACCTGCCGCCAGCGTCGTCGCCGTCGCTGGCCACCCCTACATCTTGGCCGCGCCGCCCGCCGCCGGACTTGGTGGCCGCCCGAGGGCAGCCGCCGCCTCCAACACGAGGTCGCCGCCACGCCACGAAGCCGCCACGCCGCTGCTGAGGCAGCCGCGCCGCCACGCCCCTCGTCAAGCGCGCCGCCCTCACCGGCCGCGTCGGCCCGCGCCAAGGCTTCCGCCCGAGGGGGAGAGGAATCCCCGCCGCCGCCAGCGCCCGGGCTTTGCCCAGCGACGCCCTCCGGCGGCGGCGAGGGGAGGGAGGAGCAGGGGAAGGGGTCTGGGCTGGTGGCGGCTAGGGTTCCCTCCCGTCGCCCACGGGAGCGACGAGGGGGAACGATGGGAAACTGTCTTGTACAAGTTCGAAAATAGATTTTTTTTAGATCGTTTGAAAAATCAATTTGTTAACTTTTTTTCCGAAATTCAAAGATGAAAAATTTGAGCGACATATTTCTTTTGTCTTTACCTCATACATGCAACCATGGTTCGTGTGAATTTTTTTTGACGCCATAGGCATGCCCACTTACTCTCTCATCTATGCGATTCATCTATGGCCTCTTGCCTGTACTTCTTTATTACCTTCGGCATATCTTCAGGACACGTTATTATCCAAGGTTCCAAACCACACGTTTGTTGAACAAGAGATATTGTTCTCTGTTTGCCACCATCCGGGTTGAGGTCTGGCGATGCCGTCACTTCTCGGCAGATGGACAAAAAGCTTGCCTACAGAGGCGATTTACACAAAAATAACCCAAAAGTGAAAGAAAAGCACAGACTAACCCTCCGGTGAAACTATTTCACCAATCTAACCCTTTTGTGTGGCGCCCCTCCCACGGGCGCCACACATGCCCATGTGGCTCCCCTCCTGCCGGCGCCCACTGTCCCAGCCGACGTGGCCCCCTCGCCGCCGAGCTGGTGCGCCCATCCGACGTGGCAGCATGTGTGGCGCCCCTCCCAACGGCGCCACACATGCACTTGTAATCCCCCAAAACATACTGTGAGACAATTCCTCTGGGACTTAGCCATTTTGCGAGGCTCGATGTGTGGCGCCGATGCCACGGGCGTCACACTAGCATGTGTGGCGCCGATGCCACGGACGCCACACATAGAGGCTCGCGAAAACGGCTAAGGACTTATCGTCCGGAGCCCCTGGATGTTTTCGACCCAATACTTGATATAAGTTGGCATGTGTGGCGCCGATGCCACGGGCGCCACACAAGCACTTGTGGCGCCAGTTTGAAGGGCGCCACACATTGACTTGTGTTAAAAACATGAAAAATCCTACCAAACTCCAACAGTTACGGGTACAACATTGGACACAACAAGTAGCAATTTCATGACATACACATATAACACTTCATAGGTCACATTGTAGCACGTAGATTCAAACAACAAGTAGCATTACACACCATGGTTCGAAATGACATAGGGTTCACAAATCGATACTTATGAATATAGAGTTCACAACAACACGTAGCACATCCTAGTAGCGTCCTCGACGTGCCGTCCTCGCGGGCTGCTTCCGGATGGCCATCCTCTTCGTCCGCTGCCGTGGCTGCTCCTGCTGCTGCTCCTGCTGCTCCTGCTCCTCCTCCTCCTCCTCATCCTCCTCCTCCTCTGAAGAGAACGGCTCATCGTTCCTCATCCTCGACAAAGCTGATCTCCGCCGCGGCCCCTAATCCTCCTCAGTGACAACCTTCTTTCCTCGGTTGACATAATCTTCCGGAGTGTACCGGTTTGGACCCTTGCCCCTTGGCTTCAACTGGTAAGATTACAAAGTTGAAATTAGGAAGAACATGTTTGACAGCAACAAAATAGTCCATACCTCCCGCTCTTCTGAAGAGGAAGATGTAGCGATTTCGGCTTCCCGGCAACCTAGCAAGCTGGCTAACCGCCGCATCTTTCGTGCAGTGTTCTGCGTCATCCCGTTCATGGTTACAAATCCACCACATCATAGTATCGTACATTCAAAGTTGGTGATCATACCTTAATGAAATACCGCAACGGTCCGACAGGCTTGTCATCTCTCCCGCTCTGCTCCCACATAACGGTAGTAGCTACCATATGGCTCCCATTCCACCTGCAGCATACAAATATCTCAGAATTTAGAACATGCCAGTAGAATCAATGAAAACTAGGATTGCAAAAGAGTGATCGGTTACCTGCTCAGCGGTAAGAGTGTCCAACTCCGCGAGTGTACTGCATGTACATGATCTTTGGATCGCCCGACATCTCCGAGACATTGTCCCAAAGGTATGCCCAAGTGGGCTCCCGATCAGGAAAGTGAGGGTAATGAGGCCATGGCCTCTCGTTGAGTACCCTAGACCGCCCAACTGATAGGCGGTCCCAGCTCCATACGGAAAGTAGGAGCATGCATCCACCAATACCGCCGCTCCCAGTCCTGCTCCCAGTTCTGCGACAAGCTTCGTCCAACTGCGCACGTAAGACATTTGGTTAGTACTTTGTCTAGCACACTACTATAGGAAAATAGTACATAGAGCAAATCATCACCTGCCGGTAGAGGTAGGCAAGTGCCGCTGTTCCCCAACTCCAACGGTTATCCAACACCGTTAGCGCCTTCAACCAACACCAATGGGCCAGCTTCCCCCCACTGTCAGGAAAGAGAGTCCTCGAAATCATGTACCATAAGTACACGCGGGCGTACGTCCTCCGAGTGTCCTCGTCGGCCTCTTCCGGGCATTCTCCAAAGTTAGTCTGATCCATTCGAAAGACGCGCCGGCGGGAGCTCTCTTCTTTGGTTACGGTGGCGCGGAGGAGCCATGCCAATAAGCACCTGCATCTGCTCGCGCCACCCATCGGAAGCTGTGTTCATACACGGTGGCTCGCCACGAATAGGTAGTCCAAGGATCATGGAAACATCACGGAGAGTAGGGGCCATCTCGCCGGCCCTCAAGTGGAAGGTGTGAGTCTCCGGCCTCCACCGGTCGACAAGGGCGGTGAGTGCGAGGGGTTCATGAGTGGCCCCCACGGCTTACAAGGGATATGAACGGGAGAAGACCGGTAGGCCGGATGAACTCCGTGTACCTCTCGTCATACGGTATATCCGATGTGCCATGGTAACGAATCTTCAAAGGTTGAAGATCCGTTCCCTTCTCCGTCATATGAACAGCCCGGTGCACCCTGTCGTACTCTTCATCCAGAAGCCACACCATCCTACATGTATGAGCAACACATACAACATATTATGAGCCATTCATACCAAATATGAGCAACACATACATGAGAATATATCCAAATAAGCCACCACACATACATTCCTAACAAATATGAGTTATTCCATCAAGAATACTAGGCATATGTAACACATTTGAATGCATTTGCTAGGCAAATATTAGACATTTCAACACATACATACATAGAATTTGAACAAATCTAGGGTTCATATCCAAATCCACTAACATATCTAGGGTTCCTACACATACACATTCAACACATACATACCCATTTCAACACATACATAGCCATTTCAAACATCTTTGGTTCAAACACAACCAACATTTCAACACATACATACATAGGATTTCAACACATACATGTAAAATTTCATATCTAGGGTTCCAACAAATCTTTGGTTCAAACACATATACTACAATGTAGATTCCATCAACATAAATTTCTACATATCCAAATCCAAGAAATCTACCAAATCTAGGGTTCATACCCAAATCTACCAAATCCACCAACACTATTGGATGAATCGGAGGGAATCGAAGGGGAATACCTTGAGGAATGGAGGAGGAAGGAGTTGGCCGGATAGATCTGATGATTCCTTGGTTGATTTGGTGGGGGGCGAAGGGAGGCGTGCGGCGGCGGCGGTTGGGGAGGAGAAGGAGAGAGGAAGAGAAAGAAGAAAGAAGGGTCGGGCTGGGCGCGGGCGCGGGCGCCACACTTAAGTGGATGTGTGGCGCCCGTGGCATCGGCGCCACACATGCTAGTGTGGCGCCCGTGGCATCGGCGCCACACATCGAGCCTCACAAAATGGCTAAGTCCCAGAGGAATTGTCTCACAGTATGTTTTGGGGGATTACAAGTGCATGTGTGGCGCCGTTGGGAGGAGCGCCACACATGCTGCCACGTCGGATGGGCGCACCAGCTCAGCGGCGAGGGGGCCACGTCGGCTGGGTCAGTGGCGCCGGCAGGAAGGGAGCCACATGGGCATGTGTGGCGCCCGTGGGAGGGGCGCCACACAAAAGGGTTAGATTGGTGAAATAGTTTCGCCGGAGGGTTATTCTGTGCTTTTCTTTCACTTTTGGATTATTTTTGTGTAAATCGCCGCCTACAGACCTTGCGCTTCAGGTGTCTTGTGTGCTGGGCAGCCGGCCCTTTGTCGGCGCGAGATCGACTAAGGGTCGAATAGTGATAGACTTCAACACGTGCTTCTACTGTTGTTGGAAAGCCACGGTAAGATACACATAATCAATCAGCGTCAATTAATCCCATGGCAGCTTCCTATATACCAGCGACAGATTCATCCGCGTACATCCATCCAGACTGCAAATTGGAAACATTATACTTTGCAAAACGGGAACATTACTTTTATTATTATACTGCAGATACCTACCAAACATCTTTGCTTATACAACCTCACAAAGCAAACCTGGAGAATTTCATTAACTGACGCCTGACGGCCTCCTCTCCATTACCTGCCGCGATCGTAGGACGGGAGATTGCTGCTCTCTATCTCGTTGGCGTGTAGACGGCGTTGCTATGTGTTATGCTTCTTTCGATCTGTTGGACGTTTTGACGTCGCCGGTCCTGTGCCAACCATGCGGGTCATCGCTTCGTCCCTTGTGCTCCGGCCAGCTCTCCATTGATGAATCCTTGTCGTGCAAGACCTGCAAACACGTTGGATGTTGCCGCTTCCAATGGTTTGATCGATCTAATCCAAGTAACACAAATCACGGCTTATGTGTGTTGGAAGAAGATGCAGAGTTGTCAGTTGGATTGGATCCGTGTAGAATTGTTCTACTATCATATATGTTGCTTGTAAACATGGGGGAGAAGAGAGAGACAAATCTCGTTGAGACTTATATGGCCGGACGCCACGTTGAGATTTATATGGCCGGACTCCAAGAAGTTAATCTTAACCATAGTGCTTGAATAGATTTAAATGGAGCCCTTAAGTATTTTTTTCGTCCGTATCTGTTAATTAGTTATAGACGTGGGGAGAAGGACATCGTATGAATTTAATCTCGACCGTTGTTCTTAAGTTGATTTATTCTGGCTAATCTACATCGTTGGTTGTTTATTGTTTTAATAATATAATAGATAGATAGATAGATGTCTCTTTGTTAACTCAATATGAGAAAATCCTTATAAAAGGAAAAACCCATAGAGTTTAGAGAACAATATATGTCGTATATACTTTCCTAAAAATCCCGGTGGGAAAAGCAGAAAATATGACATATCATCTTGTGTTGATATTACCTCATTAAAAAACTTAATGAGAACATGTATAGTAAACTCATAAAGGAAAAAAAGTGTAATATGATGTTTTGAACATGATTGATTCAGAAAGATACTCTCCCTGATTCTTGCAAATTTGGAAGCCGCCACATACCAATTCCATAAAATAATTATGGAATGCTGAAGTTGGTAGAGACTTCGTGAACAAACCAACGAGATTATCGTAGTATTTGACTTGCAAGATATTTATTCCCCAACTCTTCTGGAGTTCATGGAGATAAAACAATTTAGGGGCAATATGCTTTATGATATTGCTCTTGATGTATCATGTTTGCATCCATGCAACACAAGCGACATTATCTGTGTAGATAATGGTTGATGATTCAAAAGAACCAATAGCACATGACTTATGTATATGGTTTATCATTCTGTAAAGCTACACGTGTTGACGCGGCTTTGTATTTCAGAATGATTGGTAGGTGTAGTCACCGGAGTGTCAATTCTACCAAGTTGGTACACATTGTCGGGATTATACAAGTAGCCACTATCAGTGTATCCTGATGATATTAGAGTTCAAATTTCTCTAAATTTACAAATATCTTAAGCAATGTGGTGCATTGATGATATCATAAGATATTCTTGATTACCAACCAATTGTGTTGGTGGGTCCAATGGCACTGAGATATGGAACTTCAAGTTCCAACATCCCTTCTACATCATTCCGTGGTTTGAGTGGATCTTTCTCTACGTCTAGAGATCGAATAACCGACATGGGAGATCGATATGACTTTTCCATTGTAAGTTTCTCCAATATTTATAATATAGGCAGCTTGGTGTACCATAATACTCGAGTGAAGTAACTCCACTTGTAATATCAAACACTGTTTGGACCAAATCCTTCATCTCAAATTCCGTCTTTTAGATGATCACGTGCTTCGTCATTGCAAGAGTAATCCTTATGTATGACAAACACACATGGGTAATCATCATTGTAGGAGTAATCCTTGTGTATAACAAACTCACTACGTCGGTTGTACAAAAATATACTGACAACAATAAGTGATGTGGGCATAACCCTTTGGGTACTCGACATTGGCATATCCGATGCAAATTATGAAGATGGACCAGCACAAGGACTCGACGAGCTGGATCCGCAAGGAATATCAACTTGGACTACAAGGAAAGAAGATTCCAATACGAATCCTACTAGGACTCTTGTAAACACTAGCTTGGCTGATATGTAAAGCCAGACAGGGGCACCCCTTAGGACACGCATATTCAGAAACATAATCATAGAGGCGACACGCCTAGAAACCGCAACCCGCGGATTAGAACTAGACTAGATCCTACAACTCCGCTTATGGCGGCCCCCTGTACACATATTTTCATATACTGGATTGCTAGCAGGACGTAGCAATCCTCCACCGCGGGGACGTGAACCTGGGTACATCGTGTACCTCTTCGCTCCCGGAACTTCCGTCGTCGTCTTTCTCTAAAACCCAAACCCCTCATGGTGGGCCGAGGAACCGCCTCGTCAATTGGCGCCGTCTGTGGAAAGTGCGGCGACTGGATTTCGTTATCCGGACGGGATCCGTCTGTATCATAATCAAGCTCATCATCGGCTAACTCGTGGACACCAACATCTTCAACCTTGCATGGTTCCGCGTGAACCTGGCGTGAAGGTTTCGTCGTCTACTGGTCGACACAATCAATTCCAAGACCAGGGGCCAACCATATCGATCTATGTACAGGACGTCGCGCGCGGACAATGCAGCCAGCACTCCCGACAGCCAGGTTTCAAGGAAAAAAGATTGAAAGCAAAAGAATAATCCAAAGCGAAGAAAAGGAAACCTACTTTATGTAAATGCAAAGAAGGTTCACGCAAAGAGCAGAGGACACGATCAGATTGGAAACTTAAAGTTGCTCGGCTGCATCCTATCGAATCGGAAACGTACAAGATCTATTGCAAAGGAAAATCAGCTTAATCAAAGCAAGGCTAGAAATACTTCAACTCCGCCATTGCCGGTAACTATTTTTAGCCACGAACAACTTCGTCGTCATTTAGTATGGAGAAACCTACATCGACATCCGACACAAGAACTATCATGTGATGTATTTCCAGTTAATTATTACTTGCAATATTTATTTCGCCAAATATTTTTTGGCTCGTGCTATTATTTGCACGCAGGTTTTGCGCTGCAATATTACTTGCAAACTTTATTTGGCCGAATATTTTTGGTCCATGCTATTATGTGCGTGAAGTTTTTGCGCCGCAATATATCTGCATATTAAAATAAAGCTTCGCTTGCTCTGCCCGGTCGACTGCGCCCGCCGCATGGATTATATTGGATGGCGCAATTATTTCGGATGCGCCCGCCGTATGGATTATCTTGGATGGCGCAATTATTTCGACTGCACCCGCCTTATGGATTATCTTGGATGGCGCAATTATTTCGACTGCACCCGCCGCATGAATTATCTCGGATGGCGCAATTATTTCGGCTGCGCCCGCCGCATGGATTTTCTTTGGTGGCGCAACTATTTCGACTGCCTCGCTACAGCAGAACTAAGTGTTCCTCTTCCTTTCGCCACACCCGATGATTAGGGAGGCGTCGTTACATCGTTACCTCCAGTACTTTCGATTACTCGGTGGATTTATTTTCCCCGAATCAGTGGATTTATTTTCTTCATCATCTATGATTACTCGATGGACTTATCTTCTTCGGCTCTGGATATATTTTCTCATGATGCACTCTCGGGTCAATGGATTCATCGTCTGGAATATTTAATGTATATCATCTTAAATAAATGATCTGGTGCACTCCCGGGTCGATGGCTTCATCATCTATGGTTATCAATGGATATCATATTATATAACTGATCTGATGTACTCCCGACACTGGAATTACTCGGGAGCTCCTGGAAGATCTTCAACTATTATGTATATTCCCATCGGGAGCGCTGGTTCGCTGGAATCCAAGAAAATATGAAGACTATTACTCCCATCGGGAGCGCTGGTTCGCTGGGCGCTGGTTCGGTGGAATCCAAGAAAATATGAAGACTATTACTCCCATCGGGAGCGCCGCTCGCTGGACGCCGGTTCACTGGAATTCAAGAAGATATGAAAACTCCTTGCTCCCAACGGGAGCGTCGGAATTCAAGAAGATATGAAGGCTCAAGTTTTGTTTCTTTGACGAATTGCAGTAATTCGGGACACTCAAACTACATCATCAGGAAGTTTGTTCGTATATTACAACGAACATCGGTTCGATGGAAAATACGCTCAGAGATTGCACTCTAAAAAAGCCTCTGAAATTACGAGTGATATGATGCAAAATCAACGGGGACCTTGCTCTTTTCCTTTGCTATAGATGCCTCAAAGAGTGCCGCAGATAGCAAGGATCATGAAACAACGGGGACCTTGCTCTTTTCCTTTTCTATAGATGCCTCAAAGAGTGCCGCAGATAGCAAGGATCATGAAACAACGGGGATCTTGCTCTTTTCCTTCGCTATAGATGCCTCAAAGAGTGCCGCAGATAGCAAGGATCATGAAACAACGTGGACCTTGCTCTTTTCCTTTGCTATAGATGCCTCAAAGAGTGCCGCGAGATAGCAAGGATCATGAAACACGTCGCAACGACCCACGCTCGATACTTTAAACTACAGAAGTATCAAAGAGCGACGGAGTCATCGGCAGATCTAGTGCCACCGATCTATTCGGGAGCTGTTGTCAAGTCATGCATCGGTTAAAAGCAAAGTTGCACATAGAACAGGTTTAGCAAAAGCTGCAACACGAGAGCTGATTTGCCGATAAACTTACAAACAATGGCATCAATGATATTCAAGGTGCATTAAGAATTGCCCCTTGAAATAAACAACAATGTGTCAACGGCACCTGAAGAAAACTATAAACATCGGGTTCCTCGACTTGAGTCTACTCACGGTTGCAAGCATCAGTGCCCAGACTCGAAGGCTACTTCCATCGGGAGCGCTGGACGCGCACCCGATAAAATTATCGGCTCCTCTGGGACTTCACCCCAATTATCGGCTCCTCCAGGATATCACCCAAATCATCGGCTCCTCCTGGATATCATCTGAATTATCGGCTCTTCCAGGATATCACTCAAATCATCGGCTCCTCCTGGATATCATCTAAATCATCGGCTCTTCCAGGATATCACACAAATCATCGGCTCCTCCTGGATATCATCTAAATCATCGGCTCCTCCTGGATATCAACTTCCAAATCATCAATTCATCTATCTATGATATCATTAGAGTCATCAGCATCATGTTCTCAGAACTCGAAGATATGCACGGTATTCGACTCAACATTTTTTACACCCTGTACATAACTATTTCTTATTTATTTACAGGCTCGGGGGCTACTCCCATCGGCAGCGCTGGTCGCGCACCCGAGAAAAAGATGGCAACCTCGCCAACAAAGAAGAATAAAGTTGAAGACATCGGCATCAGCAATCAAGATCTTCGAGTAGTACAACTTGAGTCTATGCGTGGCTGCAAGCACCCGCCCATAGACTCGGGGGCTACTCCCATCGGGAGCGCTTCGCGCACCCGACAGAAAGCAACTTCGACTCTACATCAAGCACAAGATTCAACAGATGATCAAGACATTCGGCGAAGACAACTTTAGTCCCTGACTGAAGCTTCACTTCGGCCAGACAATTGGGGGCTACTGACGTGGGCATAACCCTTTGGGTACTCGACATTGGCATACCCGATGCAAATTATGAAGATGGACCAGCACAAGGACTCGACGAGCTGGACCCGCAAGGAATATCAACTTGGACTACATGGAAAGAAGACTCCAATACGAATCCTACTAGGACTCTTGTAAACCCTAGCTTGGCCGATATATAAAGAGAGGCAGGGGCACCCGTTAGGACACGCATATTCAGAAACATAATCATAGAGGCGGCACGCCTAGAAACCGCAACCCGCGGATTAGAACTAGACTAGATCCTACAACTCCGCCTATGGCGGCCCCCATGTACACATATTTTCATATACTGGATTGCTAGCAGGACGTAGCGATCCTCCACCGCGGGGACGTGAACCTGGGTACGTCGTGTACCGCCTCGCTCCCGAAACTTCCGTCGTCGCCTTTCTCTAAAACCCAAGCCCCTCATTGTGGGCATTGCCGAGGAACCGCCTCGTCAATAAGCCATGTTGTAACTTATTAAATTTACACAATACATGTTGCATTTGCATTTCGATTCGGATTGAGATTCCATCGGGAACCATACATGTCCAAATCTAGTGATCCACATGGATATGTAGTCACTACATCTATCAACTGCATAGATAGATGATTTTGTACTGCCAATGATATAATGTATCAGAAATATGATTTCACTGGCATTTGGAGATTAGGTCTCGGATCTCTACGTAAATCCGACCTTTTGCTACAAGCCTTGCTTTCTCACCACCTTGTTATCTCATTCCGTTGCTGGAAGAGAACATATTGAACCGCATAGGGAATTTAGTTGGAGGAGCGAGGTTAATTCTGCTTGGATTGCATCCTTCGATTGTTTGAGTTCGAGCAAGTGGTTTACACTTTGCCATGGCCATGGTCTTTGGATCTGAATCATTGTGAAGTCTGTTTGCAATCATACAAGAGAAATATTGTCAACATTTGTAGGCTTTAATCATATGATTCTCCAGAATTGATATAGTTGGAGGAAATCTCAAACACCCATGTTGACTCTTTGTGATTTTCCGATACGCGTGAGTCCGAGTGTTCCGATGTTCCAGCAAGTGTGTGCAAGCTGAAGCTGGGTTGTGGAGGTTTCCCTTCCACTGGGTGTATACGACCCAGAAGGTGTTAATCAACGTTAGGTTGATATGCATTTACTGATTCAAAGGACATCTCCTTGTTTTACCTTGTTGCTTGTAGGAAGCTAGATCCTGGTTAGAAGACGTACTACTCCTCCTCTTTTCAGAGATAGGGAGTTGAGTGATTTTTATTGGTACCTCCACTCTTTCGGGCGCATTTCTAGCCGGGTTAAAGGATTATATATCACATACTAATCAGTAAATGAATTTGACAGGTTATTTTCAAAGTGTTGCAAATTTGTGAATCGTAGACGTATAGTCCAGATTATTGAGTACGTGGATATAGAGAGGAACGTGGAGTTCCACATGATTTCCTGGCATTCTATTTGGTACTTGAAATCCCCCCTAATGCCTGGAAATATCCATCCTTCAATATTTGCAATCAACTTACAAGGCTATGGATAGATCCCTTATGAGGAGTTCAAGGTGCTTAGTAGTCGACGAAGATCTTTACCCCACATAAATCCCTAATATGTGGGCATATGATGTACGTTGCGGTGGTGAGATCGGTACGCGTGAAGTGCTTCCGAACTTACACAGATGGGAAATTGTCGTTGCCTATTCGACGGTACCTCGGAGGAGGGATCCTCACGAGGGGGAGAAGAAGTAGGGGCCATCGGGCGGAGAGTCCTCGGGACGGTGGTACGCATTTTAACCAGCTTCGGAACACCTGCACGATGATAGGGCCTACTGCTGCTTGTATGGAATTATCTGGACGCTTTCGTGTTGTTACAATGAGTTGTGGTTGTGCCTCTAGGGCTCCCGGGATCCGTCTTATAAAGGCTCCAGGATCTAGGGTTTACACGAAGAGTCCTAGCCAGAATACAAGATGCCTAACTACGGAATATTACATTGCCGTGCACGTCAAGGATCCATCTTTCCTTATACGCCGTATTGGATCCGGATACTTCATGGGCCTTCATGGATCCGACTACCTGCATAGGCCGGTTGAGATCCAGCTCTTGTTCCTGGGCTGGACTTCATCCATCTTCTATCAACAGCAACTGGGCCGCCTGATGGGTCATATGCCACCATCACCATCTGTGGGCCACCCGGGCTTGCTGAATCTAAACCACGTCGTTGATATACCCATAAAGTATACCCACAACAGTAGCCCTCGAAGTTCTTCGAGATTCATCATTCTTCCGCCTATCTCTGTTCGGAGCTGAAGAGAATCTCGAAGAGCTTCCAAAACTTCATCGTTTCTGACTTCATCTAACCGGAAATCATTAGTTCTTTTGTAACGGTAACTTAGCAGATTTCGCACCCACGTCGCACATAACTTCCCCTTTTCCCGCGCTGAATATTCGGATTTGCGGATCTTTAGCCGGAAATTTTGGAGGCGTGCAGTTAGGTCACCACTGCGTCCATTTCACCGCTTTTTAAGACACGTGGGGATCATCCAACGGTGCGACCGTTCCGTTCCCACCGTAGGATCCGACTCACGAATCTCCGCGCGAGGCCTATAAATACCCCATTCGCACGGTCAGTTTCATTCTTTCACTGCATCTCACCACTTCATCTTCTTCCTAGAAAGCTTCAAGCGCCGCTGCTCCAAGGCCTTCCTCAACCCGAGTTGCCCCTGTTTGATCGGGAAATCCACTCCGCCGCCGATTCGTGGTCTCGTCGGAGGCCAGCACGTCAAGTCCGCGACCTTCTCCTTCGCCGGCGTCACGGGGAGCCGCCACACCATTGCCGGTAAGTCCACCGGACTTGTAGAAGGTAGACCTTAGCGGGATCCGGCCTCCTAAGCTTTTACCATATGCATGCAGCCGGAAACATATCCACTAGCTCACCTAAGTTCACCGGTAGTTCTCCGAATAGCCCACCACCAAATTCAACGGAACCAACCTTCCTCGACCCTTTATCATTCCTTCCGCGCAATATTTCTGATACTAGGCTAGCTCAACCTTACTCCGCCTCTTCCAGCAATATTCTTGGTCAGATCGCAACACTCGAAGAAATCCAAGCAGAGCTAGAAGGGCAAGCTCGGATGGCTGCTAAAGTTCAGGAGGCGGAGCAGAAGAAGGGATTGAAGGCTCGGAACCGTGAAGGGGAGAAGGGCCAACGGTGGCCGAGCGAAATCACTGATTCGGAGCTTAGAGCCTTCGAAAAGGAAGGACTCATAGCTCCGGATACCTGGAGTTTCAACAAGAACTCTATCACTCCGACTCCGGAGCCCGACGAGCGAGTCTTCACGAAAGATTGGGTGGAGCGAGGTATTTCTCTCCCACCTTCCGAGTTCTTTCTATCGGTGCTTAGCACTTATGGTCTCCAGCCACACAATATCTGCCCAAACTCTTTCCTCCTTCTTTCCAACTTCGCAACTCTCTGTGAAGGTTACCTCGGAGTCCGACCAGACGTCTGCCTTTGGCAATTCTTCTACAGAGTCAAGAAGGAAACCAACGACAAGATCATGGTGAACTGCGGCAGCATGATTTTTGTGCTCCACACCAAAAGGATTTTTCCGACTCTCGCTTCACACGAGTCCGTCCGGTACTGGAACACCGTATGGTTCTACGTCAAGAACATCTCAGTTCCGGGCATCCACGACGGTCTCCCTGCCTTCGTCAACAAACCTCCGGAAGAGCTCACCAGCTGGAGCTTCATCCCTTCCCTTGCTCAGTATTCGGAGCTGGAAAAGATGGCCCGGAGGATCTCCTGGCTGGTCCATGACGGTTTAACCGGAATGGACCTGACCTTGAGCTGGTTTACTCGTCGGATTCAGCCTCTAAAATTCAACAAGCGGTTGATCTACGAATACTCTGGGGTCGACGATCAGCTGCGGGCAAACAAAGACAATCTGCCGACGGATTCTCTGAACAAGAGGATCCGGACACTTGTGAAGCTCACCCGGGGCCAGGAGGTCCCGAAGATCAACAAGGATATGTACATCAACAACAAGTGCCCTCCGGCGCGTTTTCTCACTTAGTCATTTTGCTTCTCATATTTGAAATGTTCTAACTTCTTCAACGCTTCCTCTTTCAGCTCAACTCTTTGGCGGAGGATGGCTTCAGGGATATATTCCGCATTCCCACTAACACCAGAAAGGTGGAGGAGGATCCGGAGGACAAATACAAGGGGGAAGAACAAATTCCCAAGAAGAAGACCGCCCCTCGTGCTCCCAAACGTCCCCGCACCAAGGCTTCCGGTACTGATGTCGGAACCAGCGGCGAGGCCTCCGCCACGAAGGCAAAAACCACCGCTCCTCCATGCCTCGACTCCAAGAAGGCGGAGCGTGCCCGAATCAAGCTGTTGGCCACAGCCGGAAGAGGGTCACACCCGCAACTTCACGGAGCCACACGTAAGTGTTCCGAAATATAAACTCTTAGTTGTGAAGTTAAAACTTATCGCTTATTATTTTCTTACTTGGTTTAGGAACCAGAAGATCACCACTTCGCGGGTTACTACCCAGAAGCCCATCACTAGTTTCCTCCGGACATCTCCGGCCGTTGGCCCCGCCACTCCAGTTCCGCCAAGTACCTCCAACACAGCTCCCCAACCTACTCCGCCTGAAGCTCACCCCACACCTGATCCCGCCGCCGAAACTCAGGTGGAATTCCAGTGAGCAGAGGGAAGCTACTCCACCACAAAGCGACCTGCTCCAGAGGAAGCTCAATACAAGGGTCAGAAGGAGGCGGAAGTCACTTCTACAGATAAGGCTGAAGCGACGGCTAAGGATGCCAATTTTGGCGATCCTTCTGACCTCTATGCTACGCCCAAGGCGTACTCCACCAAGCTCTTCAGCAAACTTACGGAGGCGGAGAAATGGGAGCTCAAACAAGATCTGCTGAACTCCATGCTAAACAACGCATGGGGTAAAGCTGATGCTGAATGTCCCGACATTCAGAATCACAAAAGGGATATCCGTGAGTTCTTCGACCGACTTCTCTGCAAGCGCAAGGTAAACCAATCTTCCAAGTAGCCCCTAGGCGGAAACTAAACGTAGTTTGCACCTTGATACTTTTAGAAACTATCCTGAGAAATTTTAAAGTGTCGTAGTAGCTCCCAAGTGTCATGTCGGAAATTTTCCGGCAATGATACTTCGAAAAGATCTACACTTATATATACTTCGAAAAGATCTACACTTATATATATGAAAATAAATGGGAGCTCAAACAAGATCTGCTGAACTCCATGCTAAACAACGCATGGGGTAAAGCTTGAAGGAGATATGCCCTAGAGGCAATAATAAAGTGGTTATTATTTATATCTTTATGTTTATGATAAATGTTTATATATCATGCTATAATTGTATTAACCGAAACATTAGTACATGTGTGATATGTAAACAAACAAGAAGTCCCTAGTATGCCTCTTAAACTAGCTTGTTGATTAATGGATGATTAGTTTCATAATCATGAACATTGGATGTTATTAATAACAAGGTTATGTCATTATATGAATGATGTAATGGACACACCCATTTAAGCGTAGCATAAGATCTCGTCATTAAGTTATTTGCTATAAGCTTTCAATACATAGTTACCTAGTCCTTAAGACCATGAGATCATGTAAATCACTTATACCGGGAAAGGTACTTTGATTACACCAAACACCACTGCGTAAATGGGTGGTTATAAAGGTGGGATTAAGTATCCGGAAAGTATGAGTTGAGGCATATGGATCAACGAGTGGGATTTGTCCATCCCGATGACGGATAGATATACTCTGGGCCCTCTCGGTGGAATGTCGTCTAATGTCTTGCAAGCATATGAATGAGTTCATAAGAGACCACATACCACGGTACGAGTAAAGAGTATTGTCAGGAAACGAGGTTGAACAAGGTATGGAGTGATACCGAAGATCAGACCTCGGACAAGTAAAATATCGCGAGACATTGTATGTGAATGGTTCTTCGATCACTAAAG
>NC_061508.1:338054926-338065409 GCF_022539505.1 Lolium rigidum
TACATCCTTGTACTTTTGCATTTCACAAAGTTCAACAAAGTTATTAAGATGGGCAGCGAGCATCAGAACTAACACCAGAAAATTGCTCTCTCATAACAAGATTTAGTAAAGCAGGTTTAATTTCATAGAATTCTGCTGTAGTAGCAGGTGGAGCAATAGGTGTGCATAAGAAATCATTATTATTTGTGCTAGTGAAGTCACACAACTTAGTATTCTCAGGGGTATTCATTTTAACAGTAGTAAATAAAGCAAACTAAATAAAGTAAACGCAAGTAACTAATTTTTTGTGTTTTTAATATGGAGAACGCAAACAAGACAGTAAGTAAAGTAAAGGTAGTAACTAATTTTTTGTATTTTTAATATAGAAAGCAAACAAAGCAGTAAATAAAATAAAGTAAAGCAAGACAAAAACAAAGTAAAGATATTGGATGTGGGAGACTCCCCTTGCAGCGTGTCTTGATCTCCCCGGCAACGGCGCTAGAAAAAGAGCTTGATACGCGTGAAGCACACGTCCGTTGGGAACCCCAAGAGGAAGGTGTGATGCGTGCAGCAGCAAGTTTTCCCTCCGTAAGAAACCAAGGTTATTGAACCAGTAGGAGTCAAGGAACACGTGAAGGTTGTTAGTGACGGAGTGTAGTGCGGCGCAACACCAGGGATTCCAGCGCCAACGTGGAACCTGCACAACACAATCAAAGTACTTTGCCCCAACGTAATAGTGAGGTTGTCAATCTCACCGGCTTGCTGTAAACAAATGATTAAATGTATAGTGTGGAAGATGATGTTTGTTTGCGAAGAACAGTAAAGAACAGAGTTTGCAGTAGATTGTATTTCAGATGTAAAAGAATGGACCGGGGTCCACAGTTCACTAGTGGTGTCTCTCCGATAAGATAAATAGCATGTTGGGTGAACAAATTACAGTTGGGCAATTGACAAATAGAGAAGGCATAACAATGCACATACATATATCACGATGACTACTATGAGATTTAATCAGGGCATTACGATAAAGTACATAGACCGCTATCCAGCATGCATCTATGCCTAAAAAGTCCACTTCAGGTTTGCATCCGCACCCCTTCCAGTATTAAGTTGCAAACAACAGACAATTGCATTAAGTATGGTGCGTAATGTAATCAACACAAATATCCTTAGACAAAGCATTGATGTTTTATCCCTAGTGGCAACAACACATCCACAACCTTAGAACTTTCTCATCACCGTCCCAGATTCAATGGAGGCATGAACCCACTATCGAGCATAAATACTCCCTCTTGGAGTTACAAGTATCAACTTGGCCAGAGCCTCTACTAGCAACGGAGATCATGCAAGAACATAAACAACATATATATGATAGATTGATAATCAACTTGACATAGTATTCCATATTCATCGGATCCCAACAAACACAACATGTAGCATTACAAATAGATGATCTTGATCATGATAGGCAGCTCACAAGATCTAACATGATAGCACAATGAGGAGAAGACAACCATCTAGCTACCGCTATGGACCCATAGTCTAGGGGTGAACTACTCACACATCAATCCGGAGGCGATCATGGTGATGAAGAGTCCTCCGGGAGATGATTCCCCTCTCCGGCAGGGTGCCGGAGGCGATCTCCTGAATCCCCCGAGATGGGATTGGCGGCGGCGGCGTCTCCGGGAAGGTTTTTCGTATCGTGGCTCTCTGCATCGGGGTTTTCGCGACGAAGGCTATAAGTAGGCGGAAGGGCAGAGTCGGAGGGCTGACGAGGGGCCCACACCATAGGGTGGCGCGGGCCCCCCTCTGGCCGTGCGGCCCTATGGTGGCGGCGCCTCGTCGCCCCACTTCGTATCACTTTCGGTCTTCTGGAAGCTCCGTGGAAAAATAAGGCCCTGGGCGTTGATTTCGTCCAATTCCGAGAATATTTCCTTTGTAAGATTTCTGAAACCAAAAACAGCAGAAAACAACAACTGGCTCTTCGGCATCTCGTCAATAAGTTAGTGCCGGAAAATGCATAATAATGATATAAAGTGTGTATAAAACATGTGAGTATCATCATAAAAGTAGCATGGGACATAAGAAATTATAGATACGTTTGAGACGTATCACAGCCCATCAGAGTTTAAACCCCGGGTCTTATAAAGGCGGAATATTCATTCAGTAAGAGGCGACATTGCCATCGACAGCGGGGCATGCTTCGGTGTGCCCCCCTCCCCCAAACTCAAACACATCAAGGACTGAGATCACTTCATATCCCTTCATAAGTTTCATTACGAAGGGATACAGAGTGATCTCGGCCTTTGATATTTTTGAGTTTGGGCGATGGAGCGTATTGAAACAAAAGTGATGTTTGCAAAGGTGAAGGTTATAGTGGTGTGCGGCGGTGTAACTTTTAGAGCGTGTCTCCACAGCCGGAGTGGCCCAACTCTACCCTTCTTTGCGGCTCCAATCTATGGCAGGACTCATGTTCGGTGAGCCTACATGGATGGCTTCTAGGCTAGGATTTGTTTGGTGGCGTCGGTTGTAATGTTTGTCCAGATGCCGTCGAGGTTGTAAATATATTCTTGCTATCGATGTATCGAGGCACAAGCTTTATGTTTTTGCGAAAAAATTGCATGGATTTTATGGATTGATCACAAGCCGAACATGGTTAGAGCTCTAATATGTGTTGAACTGATACTTAATTCAATTAATCTAAATCTCGTAATATTTTCTGATGTATTTGGTAGTCGTCAATTTAAAGGATACATTTTCGTATGGGTGCGTAGCTTCTGTTGGACGTTCTTCTGCATCGAAAATCCAGATCGAGCTGAGAACCAATTTGAGGTTGGGTGGTTAGGAGGATAGTTGTATCCCTAGCTCACCAGAGTTCAAACCCCGGGTCTCATAAAGGCGGAATATTCATTCAGTAAGAGGTAATGTTGCCATCGACAGCGGGGCGTGTGTGGTGACTTTGTCAATTTCAAGACCCAATCCGTCGACTCAGTCTTCTGAAGATGCTCATAGGGTAGGGTGTGCGTGTGTGCGTTCTTAAATATGAGTGTATGCACGTGTATGTGCTGTGTTTGTATTGTGTTTCTCAAAAAAATTCCAGATCGAGCCGACAACAGAAAGGGTACTAAGATCAGGGAAGCAAAATTTTGTAGGAGCAGTGGAAAAGGGGTTTGCGGGCTCTCTGGGCGGACAATACAACTTCTCCACAGGCCGCTAACGTTCGGCTGTAGTTCCTGCCAGCCATGTGCAGCTGGGCTTAATGTAGTTGGCAAAGGCCCATAATCCAGGGGTATTACCAAAAAACCATACACTGCACTGCACCACCGGGAGAACGTCAAACGCAAGAAACAATGCAAATGGTACGAAGAAAGAAAACAGAGCAGCATCGAACAAACAACTCGATTTATATATAATATTATTATTGCATGATATGGTTTAAACAAAGCAGAAACTAGATATTACAGCAATGAGTAGAAATAAAGCGAATCGGATTTTTGAAAAAAATATCATAAAAGCAGCACGGCATTGTTTGATGCGACGCTGCTCCCTCCTCCTCTCCCCACCTCCATCATATAGCAGCATGCAGCAGCAGCCTAGAACGAACGAGCGCGAACGAGTCGACGCCGGCATTGAATCAGTGGAGGTAGTAGGCGAGGAAGGAGACGAGGAGCGCGACGGGGGCGGCCGCGGCGGTGGAGGCGCCGCTGGTGGCCGGGCCGGCAGCCGCGCCGGCGGCGGCGCCGGCGGCGGGCGCCTCGGAGGGCGCGTCGGTGGTGGCCAGCACCGCGGAGGCCGAGGCGGCGGCGACGACGAGCGCGACGAAGACCATCTTCTTCATCTCCATCGGGTACGTACGGCGGGCGAGCGACGGAGTTTATTCGTGTCCGATCGAGCAGACCGAGTTTATTTGGTGGGCTCGTGAGTAGCTTAGGCGTTGGCGATGCGTGGAGCTGGGGATTTATAGTATGGTGCAGTTGGGGACGAATGGTTAGCAGAAGATTTGCTAGGATTAGTGCTTGCTTAATTTGGGGTGGAAATGCAGCTAATTGTGGCTGGAGATTGTGCGAGGTTAGCGCGCCGCGCGCTGGACACGGCTGTTTGTGGCTTAATTTGGTGCCTTTTGGAGAGAAGTTTGCGGCGGATTCGCTGGATCGGTTGGGACGATGAACCAGCCAGAAGTGATTATCAGTGTCTGTCTGGAAATGCAGGAGACGGGACATGTTTTCTACTAGCTCGCAAAGGCAAAAAAAGCTTCGATTCGGATAGAATGTATTCTTGGATATGACCTTTTGGCTCATACAAAAGGTCTAAATGCATCTATTATAAAAAAAAATATTAAATGTACTTTAAAATGTCAAAACACTGAAAAAAATCCTAAGTTTACATCCCAATATTTTTTAGTGGGGAAACGACAGTTTTTCTGGGCTATTAAAAAAACAGTTTTAGAGCACCAAAAATTATCTATTTTACACAAAAATGTCATTCTTTTGCGAAACTTTGTGTGCTAACATAGAATATGCGGATGAACACCACGAATGTATTGTGTTTCGCAAAAAAAACGAAAGTAAGAGTACTCTGCTTAGCTCTACATGAATACGGACATGCTGAATGGAAATCTGCATCTTTTATAAGGAGAAATGTGAGACGAGAAACAAACACGAGAGCGGAAATCGCAGGAGTCAGTAAATGAACGGACGCCAATTCAGAACTGATACCAAAACGATAAAACATGTTAGGGCACACTAGAAAAACAGCACATTTTGTCCGCACACCAAAAGACACATAAAAAGTAGATAACAAGACAAGAAAATGTTCGAAACTGCAGAAGGTTCCACATAAAGTAACAGACATAATTTAACACTTGGATGGACAAGCAAAAAATTATACAGTAGTATCAAGTTGCATGTACTATATGGGCTGCCAAGAGCGGAATGTACAATCCACTGCACGGGCAAGAATATGGGCTACCAAGAGCGAAATGTACAATGCACTACACGGGCAAGAATGGGTTTTGCCTGAATTGGCTCTCTCAATTCATATCATAGCTATTAATCAGGTAGGTGAGCTCAGGAGTGACGTCGTGCCTGAATTGTGCATTCCCTCCGTGAGACCGTGAGTGACGTGGTGCCTATGGAAGTATGTAGCCTCTGGACAATTGTTGTTTGGTTTCCCTGGCTTTAAGGGGTCTGCAGTTTTTCTTTGGAGAGAAAGAGAGAGACAGAAAAAATCCCCTCAATAAAAAAGAATCTGCAGATTTTTTTTTAGTATAAGAACGCTCGAAAGTCCAAAGTTGAGGGAGGAAAAGCCAACTGTTCCGAATTGGCAGCGGCCCATCACGGTCCATGCATCAGTCTAACCCGAATACCGGGCCGGAGCGCTAGTTTCCCAGAATGGGCCTAAACGAGGCGGCTAGCGGCCCAGCTAGGATGTACACCTTCACTCACCTCTGAAGAAAAAAACATCAGCGTCCGAAGCGGCAGCGGGCCCACCTCTGAGACCGCCGCAGGCTGGCGCCGTCGCGTCGCAGTGGCCTGTGGGGTTCGCGTAGGTTTTACGGACGGACAGACACAGCGCGGGTGGCCCACCATCGCCGTCAGACCAAGACACGTCGGATTGGATACTCTGCATCAGCCGAGCTGCTACGCCACGTGATTCCCTGGAGCGATGATCAGCCGTCTCATCAAAGAATCGCGTGTCAGTCTGTGAGCAAAATTCGGCGTGTCAGGATTTAAGAAAGTTAGTGCAAAAAATACCCATCGCTGGAATAACCACAGTCCACAGGTTACGCGTATGCCAGATCGAAATCCCGAAAGTGACCCGGCCACCTGCACTTCATTAATTATAATACTACTAGTAACTCTGTTCATGGAAAAAATATCCTAACATTGCCTAAGCTTATTTGGTTCCCGGCCACAATTTATTAAGCTTAGTTTTAGCAAATGTAGTAGCTAGAAAAGTGTGGTGGAAAAATTAGGATCCACAAAGTGTGGCAAAACTGCAAAAAATCCAGTCTATAAACGTGGGTCATATGGTATAATAAAGTGTGGAAAGAAGCAAACATATGCTTAGCAAAGTGTGGTCGGAAACCAAATAACATCTAAAGATGTATCTAGACACACTATAGAAGTGTATAGATAAATTCGACTTTAAACAAATCTCCGACATCCTCTTCTAGACGGAGGGAGTAGCAGAGCTTCAATCCTTTGTAAGGATACTAGCTAGCAATGGTGGTTATAGTTGACCCACACACATCCCCTCTTCTCTTCCCTAGCTCTATGAGCAAAAGCATGGACTGCCATGTTGGCACATCTTCCCACATAAATAATTATAAAAAGTTAGTAAAAAACCCAGCTGAGCTTTTTCTACTCATTAGAAAGACTGACGATGATCGATCTATCAGTCAGTACTTCCATTAAGAAATCGTACTTGTACCACTTCACCAAAGCTATGTTTGTCAAGTGTGACGACCATTAAAGTGTGATTGAGAATTTAGAAGCCACAAGAGTGTGATTGAGAATTTAGGAGCCATAAAATGTGGAAAAAGCTGGCAATAAGGTCACTCAATGATAGGTGGATTATATGATAATAAAGTATGGCAAGAACCAAAACATTTGCCAAATTTCCAAACTTTGGTTTGGCAAAATTTGGCTGGAACCAAACACCTCTGAAATTCTCCCCCGTGATAGGACAAATAAAACTACACATGCACATGGCATATTTGGGGTATCAAGAGTCAGAATAGTGTCAGATTTGCACGAGAGGGTATACGAGAGAAAATGAAGAGGAGGCGATCCACGCAACGGCAAGGGTTTCTGACCTCTCCGCATTCCCCACCGCTGGTCTGCCCCGTCTCTGATTGCCTCTAAGCACTGGAGGTGTGGCGGATCTTGACCACTCGTCGGTGGAGATTCCTCGCTAGTTGCTCTAGTTTTTTTTTTATCGTCTTCTTCGGTATGGTGAAGCGGTAGAGACATCTCGGAGTCAGAATAAGATCCTTCACGTCCTATCCTCGCTCTGGTGATGCACCTTATAGTAACAGAGGATGAGTGGATTTGTGTGTTCGGCAGGGTCGGAGGCGCACATTTGGTTATATCCAGTGCTTGTAGTAGCCGCTAGGTGGTCCAAAGATCTATCTGTAATTCAATGAATAAGGTCCTCCTCGCTCAATTGATGGAGCTAGCACCAAGGGAGGGCGCATGGAGTTTTGTGTCTGATAAATTCTCGTGAAATCAGGTTGATTTTTGTGTTCGCTAGCGTGGTTTCATATTTTGCTCTACGTTTCTCATTATTGACGATGGTTGCCGTTCTAGTGTATTGGTTCTTTTAAGTCTACTATTGTTGATGATTAATAAAAATGTTGAGTTCTATTTTGCGAAAGGAAAATAGTGCCGGCTAGGGGTGGGCATAGAAACCGAAACAGAAAAGACCGATAGAAAATTATGGACCAAATTTAATTCAGTCAATTCGGTCATTAGTTTCCACTTACCTATTGAACCAAACTGGACGAAGTTTAAGTGATGGCCGCTCCAATCTCTAGAACCGTGTGAGGTACATCAATTGTGGTATCGTTGTATGTCGATCAAACTGCTACATCGTGGTTTTGCTTTTGTTTGGTATTGTCGAATGTTTATTTCTGCCAATTGATAATACGGAGTAATATATTCATTGAAAAAATGCTCAAAATATTGCTGAAGATGCAATCAGGCTTGCGTGGTCGTGTTGCGCAGCCGAAAGGTAAAGCCTCGGCGGAACACACGTAGCCTTCCTGATCATGACCACGTGGACAACACCAGAACGCCATCCGTACAGTCGAAAATGCGATCCAGCCACGCAAGTAGGATAAACACTGCCGCGTGGGGTCCACGTACGTACGGCTCGGCTCTCTGCGACGAACGGCGGGGCCGGACCCAAACCCAACTGAGACGCTGACCACCTGCCGAATGAGCTAGCATGGCAGGAACGCACCGACCTGCGGCGCACAGAGCCACGGCCAGAAGCAGCGCGCCCGTGCCTCGTTTTACCTGCCAAGCATCCAACGGCGCAGCAGGGACACTGGCCACACTGACTGCCCGGCGATGAATTTCGGGCAAGTTTTTTTTCCTGACAAATCTGACATTGTGCAAAAAAACACATGTATCATCGGATGTGAAACTATTTCGAAATCTAATCTCTAAGCTCGACATCATAGTCCCATCGATGATGGAGTCGAAGTTGCGCATCTTGGGGCCAAAGAAATTGGATGTGAGATGGTTTCGTATGTTCGCAGCCAAAGAGCATGTTGCCCACCTCCTTTTGGTGCCAAAATCCTGTGGCACGCATCTCGAAGATGTTTGACGCCAACCTGCACTATTTAGGTTTCATTCTTGTTACCATCAAACGCAGGGGTTAGATTTTGAAATAGTTCCGCCAAAGGCCTGATGAGACATTAGTTTTGCCAAAGGATCAAATTCGCCAAATTGATGGAATTTCGGCGTAACAGTTGATCTATCTCCGCCGTTTCTTCTTTCGTGTAAAGAGTGGATTGGTCTACCCAACATCTGACTTTGAGTAGTCGCGCGTGATGTCAATCTTTCCGGATAATTGCTGCCCAAAATTGAGATATTAATATATTTCCTTTATAAAAAAACGTCTCCTTTTCTATATAACCAACATGCCAGCAAGGCAACAATCACTAGCAATAGAATAGAATCAAGCCGTCAAGGAACGAGCTAAGCTATGTTCTGGCGATGATAAAAAAGATCTTGATAAACGTGATATTCAGATATGTAACATTGGCTGTTTTATCGTTACAGCTTTCTCTCAATTATAAAATATAAAAGTAGTATGCCTTTGTTCTAAGCACTTCCCCGGTTCATATTACTTGTTGCACAACGGAGCGAGCAAAACATACAAAAAGTCTGCATTTGATTAGAGCTAGCAACACACATAAACCACCCTTGTAGTTCAAATGGAGTATTTTATCTGTATATTCATGAAATTATGAAATTTTAAGAATTCTATATTTTATAGCCAATACATCATATAAGAGAACATATCTCATCTCGGCCAAGAGAGGTGTTGATAGTATTCGCTCGGGTTAGATTCTTATCATGCGCTTAATTCAAAAGATGTCTGGAATTAATGAGTAGAAAATTACATAATAGAATTATAAATGTCTAGCCTATTTGGTTGGAAACCAAAATGAATTAGCATCAAAGGGGATTCAATGCACCACCACAAGTAATGTAGTTCATTTCCCTTCTCGACACCTCTCCTAGCGCTACAGTAACTTGAGAGTCCACCTGGGAATACCGGATCGATCGATGTCCTCTCTACCGGAATAGCCAACCAGAGATGGACTAGGGTAGGAAAGTAGATACGTCGAGTAGGTTCGACGGTTTGCCAGTAGAGGGATTTTTTCCCAGTAGATGGAGAGGAGTTTCGGATCTTGGAACCCCAACTTGCAGCGTTCTAGGGTTCCTCCTACTCGCCTTGGTGCTCCTCTGGTCGAGTTGGGGGTGGAGAGAAGGGCCACTGTTCCCTTGAATGAATTTCTGCTTGTTGGCGACCTTGTGATGAATGTGGTGAAGCCACTCATGGCCAGCCATGGAGGTGTGGGTTAGAGGCTTTGCGATGAGCTGTGATGTGAAGTGAAGTTACTCCTGCCGACCATGGTGGCAAGGGGGAGTCGAGAAACGACATGGTAACCTCTACATCGATAAGGTGTTGGTTCTGCCCTCCTATGGTGAGGACTGTCGGTGTAGAACTTCATATCTTGCAGGTTCAAGTTTTTCTCTTCTTCCAAGCTGCCATTGTGGCGGTGTGAGGCTGGACCAATGGTTGCTTCTTATGCTTCATCTAGAGCTCTGCGGGAAGGCAAGGGCGACGCACATTTTCGCCCTTTGGAAGTTGCGTGTTGTGGAATTCTGATACGTCTCCAACGTATCTATAATTTCTTATGTTCCATGCTAGTTTTATGACAATACCTACATGTTTTGTTCACACTTTATATTGTTTTGATGCATTTTCCGGAACTAACCTATTGACGAGATGCCGAAGTGCCGCCTCGTTCTCTCGCTGTTTTTGGTTTCGTAAATCCTAGTAAGGAAATATTCTCGGAATTGGACAAAATCAACGCCCAGCATCTTAGAATTCCACGAAGCTTCCAGAACACCCGAGAGGAACCAGAGGGGGGCCACAGGGCCACCAGACGCCAGGGCGGCGCGGCCAGAGGGGGGGGGCTACTGTGTGGGTCCCTCGTGGCCCCTCCGACTCCGACTCTTCGCCTATAAGAAGCCCCCTGGCCTAAATCTTCGAGACGAAAAAGCCACGGTACGAGAAACCTTCCAGAGCCGCCGCCATCGCGAAGCCAAGATCTGGGGGACATGAGTCTCTGTTCCGGCACGCCGCCGGGACGGGGAAGTGCCCCCGGAAGGCATCTCCATCGACACCACCGCCATCTTCATCACCGCCGCTGTCTCCCATGAGGAGGGAGTAGTTCTCCATCGAGGCTAAGGGCTGTACC
>NC_061508.1:338065509-338091020 GCF_022539505.1 Lolium rigidum
CGATTATCCACCTATGATACTAAATTTTCTAGTACTACGTGCTACGATACGTTATCCACCTATGATATTACTATAACATGTTTTATACTAAATTGTCAGTTATCCACCTATGGTAAATCATAGCATGTTCTAGTACTACTATGATATAATAGTGTTACTATCTCCACAATGCATGGAGTACAAGATTTATTTTATATTAAATTTTTTAGTAGTACGTGCTATGATACGTTATACACCTATGATACTTCTACTGTACTCTCTCTTTTTGCATGTATGCAATGCATGATACTACGTTTGATACTACTAAGCTAGCTAGTACATCTCTATCATATCCTATTTACTGTTATAAATACATATATGCCATTGATTGTAGAAAAGAAAGCTAAGCTAGCTAGTGCCTGCCGGTCTGCTACTTCTCTCACGGGAACGCACCGGGACAAAGAAGACGCAACGTGACAAGGAGTGAACGCCGTGTCGCGAGCGCCGCACGTGATCGAGTATAGCCGATAAGCCAAGCTCGTGTTTACTCTCTTCTCGACCGTGCCGCTCGCTCGCTCGTAGACAGTCAATAAAATTTCTCGAGACTTGTTAATTAGACGCTGTCTTTTTGCTGTGCTCACGTAGTACTCCTACAGCACAGCCATTGAGGCGTTAAAAGCTTTTGGGATTACTTGAGATTCTTGCCCATAAAAGCTCGGGTGGTAGTTGCAGTAGAGTGGACTAGTGGCCGCCACACTTAGCGAGTGAGCAGTGTGTCCCATCTTGGAGAGCAATGGCGTCGGGGCCGTCTTTGGTGGTGGTGGTGGTGGCGTTGGCAATGGTGGCGGCGGTGGCCACGGCGAAGGAGTGCACGAACGTGCCGACGCAGCTGTCGTCGCACACGGTGCGGGCGCGGCTGCAGGCGACGCCGGGGGCGGAGGAGTGGCGGCTGCGCGAGCTCTTCCACGAGCACGTCAACCCCACCGAGGAGTCGACGTGGATGGACCTACGCCCCCTCGCCACCGCCGGCGCCGCGCCAGCGGAGGAGCTCGACTGGGCGATGCTGTACCGGGCGCTCAAGGGCGGCGTGGGCTCGTCCTCGGCGGCGGAGCAGCAGAGGCAGAGGCCGCCGGTGCTAGTGGAGGCGTCGCTGCACGACGTGCGGCTGGACCCCGGCGACGAGGTGTACGGGCGCGCGCAGCAGACGAACCTTGAGTACCTGCTGCTCCTGGACGTGGACAGGCTGGTGTGGAGCTTCCGGAAGCAGGCCGGGCTGCCGACGCCGGCGGCGCCCTACGGCGGCTGGGAGGCCGCCGACGGCGAGCTCCGGGGCCACTTCGTCGGTACGTACGTACGCACGCCATCTTAATTGTCAGTTTGTCACTTACTCTCGTGCCAGTTACCACTCGTACGTGCTCGCTCTCGACTCTGGAGCATCCAACCACTTTCCTATAACCGTGGAGATGGCCATGGTTACATTACGCTAGACGCAGCGTCAGGCAGACATCGCCGTAGTTTACTGTAAAATTCACATGAGATTCCTGCGCTCGTTCAGATGGGAATTCCCGTAAGATGCTCCCTACCCACCGTACAAGCTGGTTAACCATAACACAGGCTGGAGTTTTGGACGGGGTGTTGATGGTTCCAGCGCAATTCGGCCGGACAGAAGAATTTCGAGAGCAAGCTTTGGGCTGCGATTTCAGCCCATAAACAAGTTAGATGGGCTGGATTGTCTTAGTTTAATCACTTTCGGTAGCCAGTCCATTGGGCTATAGGTCCAGCCTTCAAGTTTGAAACTGAACATGAGTTTTAAAAAAAAAGTTTGAAACTGAACAGACAAAGTTTGAAACTGAAAAGACAATGGAGCAGCAGCTCACCTCGCATATGGCAAATTGGCAATGCAGGGCACTACATGAGCGCGGCGGCCAAGATGTGGGCGAGCACGCACAACGGCACGCTCGCCGGCAAGATGTCCGCCGTGGTGGACGCCCTCCACGCGTGCCAGCAGGCGGCGCCCAACGGCGGCAAGGGCTACCTCTCCGCCTTCCCCGCCGAGTTCTTCGACCGCTTCGAGGCCATCCAGCCAGTCTGGGCGCCCTACTACACCATCCACAAGGTACCCTCCTGGCCGGCCTCCTCTTCCAAACCATACTATCTGAACAACTCTGCTGTGCTGCAACACTGAACTTTTCTTTGCGGTGGAATGGCAGATCATGCAGGGGCTACTCGACCAATACACCGTGGCCGGCAACGGCAAGGCCCTGGACATGGTGGTCGCCATGGCCGGCTACTTCGGAGACCGCGTCCGGAGCGTGATCCAGCGGCACACCATCGAGCGGCACTGGACCTCCCTCAACGAAGAGACCGGGGGGATGAACGACGTGCTCTACCAGCTCTACGCCATCACGGTAAACCAATTACTAATTCATTTCCTAGCATTGCTATGCGTGTTTAGGCCATGTCTGATGCTGATTCTGAAACTAAGCTGATATGCTTCGTTTCTTTCACCAGAATGATCAGAGGCATTTGGTGCTCGCCCATCTCTTCGACAAGCCGTGCTTCCTGGGATTGCTTGCAGCTCAGGTCTGTCTGAAGAGAGCTTCTTCCTACGCTGCCCTGTGTTTCTTCCATTTTATGAACAACGATGTGCGACCATGTCTTTCTTCCATTTTATCTTTCAGGCTGACAGTCTTTCTGGCTTCCACACCAATACGCATATTCCTATTGTAGTCGGTGGGCAAATGAGATATGAGGTTACTGGTGATCCTCTCTACAAGGTAAAAGTTTAATATTCATTCCTGGAGTTTTAAGTTGTGATCGAGGTGAGACTGACAATAGCATACATGGAACAGGACATTGCAACATTCTTTCTGGACGTTGTAAATTCTTCTCACACCTATGCAACCGGTGGCACATCTGTCAGTGAATTCTGGTAAAAGATTCTAGAATGATGGCACAAGTTTTTGCAACTGCAATGTGTCAAAAATTTCATGTTTGAAAATAATATTGTCAGGTACAACCCTAAACGTTTGGCAGAGACTCTGACCACCGAGAATGAGGAGTCCTGCACTACATACAACATGCTCAAGGTGATTGATTTACCTCTTCACCGCCATTAAACTAAAATTTCATCTCAAGAACTAGTGTGCTAAAGAATGTATGCAGGTTTCTCGCCACCTGTTCAGATGGACAAAGGAAATCGCATACATCGACTACTACGAGCGTGCACTCATAAACGGTGTCCTGAGCATTCAGAGAGGGAGGGATCCTGGTGTCATGATCTACATGCTGCCCCAGGGCCCCGGAAAATCAAAGGCAGAGAGCTACCATGGTTGGGGGACGAAATATGATTCATTTTGGTGCTGCTACGGGACTGGTAAGTAGACGGTTGTGAAGATTCAGAACCTTCATATGGAAATGTAAAGGTTCTCAACTGTTTCATCTATTATCCGCAGGGATAGAATCCTTCTCAAAGCTCGGGGACTCGATCTATTTTGAGGAGAAAGGCAGCAAGCCGGCGCTATACATTGTTCAGTACATACCGAGCACGTTCAACTGGAAATCTGCAGGTCTTACTGTTACTCAGCAAGTGAAACCCCTCAGCTCGTCTGATCAGAATCTTCAAGTTTCACTCTCCATATCTGCAAAGGTAATCCAAAAACTTCTGCAACGATGAATTGTTTGTGAAGGATCGGTATTTAGTCAGCTTGCTTTATGTCGAGCAGACAAACGGTCAGCACGCGACGGTGAATGTGAGAATACCTTCGTGGACATCTACGAATGGGGCAAAAGCAACTTTGAATGGCAAAGATTTGCAACTAGCATCTCCAGGTAGGCTCTCCAACTAGGATTTTCCATGTACTGAATGTTTGATGAACCCCAGAGATGATTGTTCTCACTCAATCTTGATTTTTACCAGGGACTTTCCTCTCAGTCACCAAGCGGTGGGTTAGCGGTGATCATCTGGAAATCCAGTTACCTATTAACCTAAGAACAGAAGCAATAAAAGGTTTGAGTTTTTCACTTTTTTTTACTATGCGTTAATAAACTTCACCTTGAATTAACCTACGAATATAAGTAAAGTTCTGAAATTTACAGATTTTTTTTCGGCGCATCAAACTTCGGCTTGAGTTGATATATTGCTTACCTAGTCCACTGAAATAAAAACTTTATGTAACATCCTCACGTTAAGTAAGTGATATATGTGTCCAGATGAGCGGCCAGCGTACGCAGCTCTGCAAGCAGTCCTGTTCGGCCCCTTCCTCCTCGCCGGCCTCACCACCGGAGACTGGGACGCGAAGACCGGTGCCGCCATCTCGGACTGGATCACCCCTGTCCCTTCGTCGTACAACTCCCAGCTAGTGACGCTGACGCAAGAATCCGGCGGCAGCACATTCGTCCTCTCGACCACCATCGCCACCTCCCTGACGATGCAGCCGCGGCCCGAGGGTGGGGGCACCGACGACGCCGTTCACGCCACGTTGCGGCTGGTTCCCGCAACGACGAAGGATCCCAGGTCAGCAATGATCGAGCCGTTCGGCCTGCCAGGAATGGTGATCACCAACGGCCTGACGGTGTCCGGCGAAAAGAGTCCGGCGTCTCTATTCAACGTCGTCCCTGGGCTCGACGGGGAGCCCGGATCGGTGTCGTTGGAGCTCGGGACCAGGCCGGGATGCTTCGTGTTGACCGCAGCCGCCAAGGTCCAGGTCGGCTGCCGGAGCGGCAGCGGTGGCGGTGAAGCGGGGTTCCTGAAGGCGGCGAGCTTCAAGCGGGCCGAGCCGCTGCGGCGGTACCACCCGATCAGCTTCGCCGCCAAAGGGGAGAGGAGGGGGTTCCTCCTGGAGCCGTTGTTCACGTTGAGGGATGAATTTTACACCGTCTACTTCAACCTTGGAGCCTGACAGTCTTCTCCCCGAGGCTAGACTAGAAGTAGAAAAAGGAAATAATTCTTCTGGAATGTTTGGAGGTGGAAGGGAATTACATTGTATGTTGATTCTTCCATTCTTTCGTTTTAGCAGATAAGGATCTTTCTGATTCTCTGAATGAAGATTTGGCGGATGAGAAATAATAAGAAGGGTCGTACCGAATGAATCATATCACTATTGCAGGGAAGCGTCACTGTCACTGGATGCTGGAACAGGAACAAAAACAGAGGGTCAAGATACATATCTGAGCATAGGAAATTTGTAAATTTGGAGTGTATATCGATACAAGATCCAAGATCCAAGTGGTGCTGGTGACAGCGAGGGAGGAGCCCGTCGAAACATTCAATGGCAGATCCATCCAGGAGAGCGTGCCGCCAACGGAGAATCAAAAAACAATGGGATACAAGAGTGAACACATTCGTAGAAAACCAAGGCATGATCAGCCAAACACAACGGACGATCGCGCCTAGAAAGTAGAAAGAAACATATCCCATCAGCCAAACATAGAGAGCAATTCCACACTCCAGAAAGTAGAAAGAAACATATCCCATCAGCCAAAAGAGCAATTCCACACTGCCTGACGTTTCGATCATCTTCCAACCTAGTCGGACCAAGCTTCTACATAAGACGAGCACAACGTGCCATAGTTCTCCAGATATCAGGCCATCTCTCACAACATGCCATGAGGAAGGGAAGACTGCACAAACCAACCTCCCAGCAGCATTCCACCAACATCTCACCTGACACTGAACTTTTATCATCTGGTGCAGATAACAATGATATGTGATGCCAGTTTTCTCAGCATTTCACTTGTCTGAAGATGAGAAAGTATTATCAGCTAAGAGTATGAACATATGGGGTACCATTATGACACACGACGCCGGTTACTGGTTACTATTACCGGCTGCAACCGTAGGACACCAGGAACGAAACAGTACATTACAGATTACAGAGTGCTAGCTAAATGCGAAGCCACGATACAGTCCGCCGCCACGCAAAGACGACCATAGAATAAAAGCTTACACAACATAGCCAACATGGAGACCGTTCGGGCTGGCCAGAGAGTGGGAGAACCCTTGAAGCTTGCCGAGGCGTGCCATGCATCAAGATGCCCAACAACTAGATTTGTAACATGAAAGGATAATGCAGCAAAGACGCACGTACGACGATGAGGCAGCACAGATTGGGACCTTCGTTTCGTGGAGCTTTGAGACACCTAGATCTTGTCGAGCTTCTCGGCCTTCACCACCGGGTTGGCCTTGGCGATGGCGTCCATGGCCGCGGCCCGGTAGTCGAACTTGCACTCGTGCTTGTCGGAGTAGCGGTGCATCGCGCAGTACAGGTTCCCGCACCGGCAGCTGAATCCGGTGAGGCCGACCCTCTTTCTGCAGGTGCTGCACCGGCTTGGGCCTTTGGGAGCCGGCTCGCTGGGACCAGCAACAACGGCAGGCTGCGCAACGACTGTCGTCTTCAGATCGACATGAGCAACGGCTACCGCCGCCGTGTTGGCAGCGACAAGATGTTCTTTCGTGGCATCGGCGCCGTTGACGATGCTGTCGAAAGAGGAGGCGGCCAGCTTGGCCTGCTCCTCCTTGAGCGTCATCTCCTTGTGGCACTTGGAGCACATGTTCATGGTCGCGGCGCTGCCGAAGAAGCCGCAGTTGTTGACGCAGAGGATGGGGCCCTCCCGGGACTGGCAGCCGGTCTCCTTGTGCTCCATGGCTTGGTTTACTGAAATCAGATGTAATATCACTGTCAGCAGCACAACGAGTGTACGAGAGTAAACAGCACAGGCGGCACACTTGTGTATCAATCAAGCAATCACCGCACAGTTCAAAGCTAGCGATTTTCTAACTATTACCAAAAATCACCATACACTTGTGTGTCAAACAATCACCGCCCATCGTTACCATTTCAAGGCAAACATGGTTGATTGATAATCTTCAGACATGTAGAAGCATAATGAATCCTACTCCAGAAAAGTGAACTTACTCTACGAGGCATCTTAAAAAAGGTACTAACAGCTTGATGGCCAAATACCAAACTGAAGGTAGTACTAAAAGATGCAACCTGCCTGCCTTACAATTAGCCAACAGCAGCCTAACAATCACCTAACACTAGCATCAGAACAGAACAGAGCGGGAGGGAAATTAATTGTAAAGAAAGGCCCCAACTTTACGCCTTTACGCAACGGGGCAGCAAATCCGTAAAGCAGCAAGCCATATCTGCGCACTAACTTTGGCGAAAGGAAGAAAGAAAGCACCCGCCGCCCGCATCAACTAGCTGCCGCAACAAACGCACACCGAACAGGAATACGTGTAAAGGAGGGCGGGCGGAGCCTGTACATCCGAGCACCGAATTCGCTCGCGGCTCGTCGCGGTTCCGCAGAATTCAACGTCGGACGGATAAATCGGGGCTGGTCCGCGGGTTCTACGGCAGCCGGGGTAATCACCGCCCAGAAAAATTGGAACTTTTGACCATGAAAAACATATACTGTCCACATACTACCATACATATACAGCCAGATAATTATCACCGGAGACAGAAGAATTGGCGAGGGACGAACGCACCTGATACAGAAAGCCCTCGTCGCGATTCCTCTCCGGCGATCCCTGCACAGAGACAACAGAACGAAAATCAGCACGGAAAGATTCCGGAGGAAACCAGACCGGATCGACGAGCGCGGCCGAGCCGGAGCGCTGGAAGCTGGAGATCGATCCGGTACGAACCCTAGGAGGGGGAGGACGAGGAGGCGATGGGAGAGGAATCGCGAGCGAGCAATTCGGTGGGCTTGGAAATGGGGGCGAAACGTGGGGAGGTGGGGAGAGAGATAAAAGGGAGGAAGAGGCGCCGGAAATGACGGGAATGCCCCTCAGGGGCCCCGCGCCGATTTTTTTTCTTCTATGGGGTCGCTGCCGTTGGATTGGATTGCCGCCTAGCGCTTTTCTAATCGTACTTGGTTTCTGAGATTTTTCTGTTTTTTTTCTCTTTGAGATAGGTAGTAGCACCCTGATTTCTGCATTGTTTTCTTCAGACCTGATTTTGTGAGCTTCACTGGAATTTGACCATGGCTTGGCACTAGGTAAGGAAGAAACGAGTGGTGGATGTGAGATCATATACACTTTCAACAAAAGAATTTGTGTTGAAGGACTCGACACAATTAAGAACAAAATTGTCAGAGTCGTGATTTTGAATTAGATACGAACGGTATTGTAGGAACACGAACCGTGGAATCATAAATATCAAGATCATGAAAATATATATTCTACTTATTAAAATTGTATAATAGGTCTACTCAATTTTGGTTGTTGTAGTATCACATAACAAAATTGTGATATTAATAACATTGGATATTAATCTTTGTTCCCCTCTGGTTTGATACGCTGGATTCGTATTAAATTTATTTTCATTCTATTATGGAGTAAAATTAACATCCACACAAAAATATGTACGTGCCTTTTTTTGAGGGAAAATATGTACATGACTTACTTGTTTTTTCTCCTTTTTGCACGGGGAAAGGCTCCGAAGGGCATGGAAACTTCATTAGTAATGCAGTGCCTACAGATTTACATCAACAATCCTAGAGAAAAAGGAAATAACAAGCCAGTCCTTGGACTTATCAAAATGAAAGATAAACAGAAAACACGATTGGGTCTTTCGTCTTCATCGTGGGTAGTCGTACACATCAAGGCCCGGACACCAGCACCACCGGCAGGGCCTAAACCACTTGGGGTGGCACCGGCATTGACTTTCACGCCGAGATCTATGATCATCCACATCTAGAGGATGAGGGAGTTCGGCAACAACTGAGCGTGTAATGCATGTAAAATGCATACATTAACTTTGCACTTTATTTCGGAAGTAGTGTTTTGGAACATGGGAGCATATGCTCCCTCTATTTTGAATTTCATTTTACACATATTTTGAATTTCAAAAAAATTGAAACGAAAAATTCACACGTACATCTTCACGTGCTACGCGCTCACAAAGTTGTTTCATAAAAAATGGACTTGTCATGTGATGTGTGTAAAAAAGAGAAAACTCAGTCCTAAAAATAATGCTTTTTACAAGATAAATGTTTCTTTTTTTACATAGACCACAAAAAATATTGATTTTTCGTGAAACTTGACGAATGCACATATATTATGGAGATGTACATGTAGAATTTTTTGTCAAAATTTTTCGACAACTCGAAATATAATTTTTTGGCATAGGGAGCATACGCACCCGGGAGCCGAATAGAATTTCCGCTTTATTTCCACATATTTGCAACATATATGATGTTATTTCTATGTCTTATATTGATTTGTGTGGATTTACCAATTGTCGTTGCCTACTCGACGGTACCCCAGAGGAGGGATCCTCACGGAGGGGGGAAGAAGTAGGGGTCATAGGGCGGAGAGCACTCGAGATGGTGGTACGCGATTTACCTAGCTTCGGAACACCTGCTCGAGGACAGGGTCTACTGCTGCTTGTCTGGAATTATCTGGGCGCTTTCGCGTTGTTACAATGAGTTGTGGTTGTGATCTAGCTTATATAGGCGCCCGGATCTAGGGTTTACACGGAGAATCCTATCCGGAATACAAGATGCCTAACTACGGAATATACATTGCCGTGCACGTCAAGGATCCACCTAGATCTAATCTTACCGTCATGGATCCGGATACTTCATGGGTCTCCATGGATCCGCCTACTTGCATAGCTCGGTTGGGATCCGGCTCCTTTTCCTGGGCTGGACTTCATCCATCTTCTATCAATAGCAACTGGGCCGCCCGGTGAGCCATAAGCCACACCACCATATGTGGGCTACCCGGGCTTGCCGGATCTTGACCATGTCATTGGCATACCTATAAAGTATACCCACAACACCAATGATCCTCTTTATTTGGTTTATAACTCTGTAGAACAAGAAAACTCTGTTTTGCGTATTTTCCACTTTTAAGGACCTATATGGAGTCAAATTGAGCTATAATTTCGGGGACGTCAATATTTCATCACGAGAAGCAGCTGGAGCACCTGAACCTCACGAGGAAGGGCATGAGGCACAAAAGAGACCTGGTGGCGCGCCCAGCAAGGGGGACGAGCCACCACCTATCTTTTCGCCGTCGACCGTGTGATTCACTTCTTGCGCCAACTGTCAACACCCGGATTTTTAATTCCAGATGTCTATTATGCCATACATCGCAATCCCAGGAGTATTGTTTTTGCGAGACATAACAGTCGATATCACAGAACATTATTTATTACAAACCATAATCGTCTTACAACAGGGGATCTCATGATCCAATCTTAAAACAACAGTTGATCCAAAGATCAAATACAAAACACATAGCGGAAGAAACGTAGTAGTGGTCCATCTGTTCCACAGGCAACGCTTGACGTCAGGAGACGATCCTAGTTATCATAGACGTCCTGCTGTCCATCTTCCTGATACTGGTACTCCTCTTCATAGTCTGGCCATTTGAATAGCCAGGGACAAAGCCATGAGTACTTTATAAAGTACTCGCAAACTAATACTAATGTAAGTACTAGTAGCTCTAATCAGGGTTCTAAGCTCTAGGGTTATTTGCATAAAGCCAATTTTATTTCATAAGCACTTAGTAGTAAAAGTCTCTTTATTTGCCTAGCCAAACTCAAGTGGGAACATTAGTGTCATTCCCACAACTCTGTTGTGATCAAGTCAAATTCACCTTTCAATTCACCAGTCAATTTTAGAAACATCTGACGACGGAACAGTATGGCCATCCAACCGTCCATGACCGTGGACACGGCTATTCGAATAGGTTTAACACTCTGCAGAGGTTGTACACTTGTGCCACAACTTTTGATTACATCCGTCAGGGATAGCCCTGAATCATCATACTCAGTATGCGGATCATCAACCATTAACCTTTCACTTACATACTCTAGTATAGGCACCTCCCCTATGAGCTTGGCCTCCTAGTGATGGCAATCTGCCATCCTAGGAACTACACAGGGCTTGGGTACGACATTCATCTCTTTTTCACGTCATTTCACTTTCAACAGAGGCAGCCTCGGCATAACCTCTATGACGCTTGTTCGTAGGGAACCCATACTAACGTACATAATTTCCAGCTAAAGCCTTACCCATGATCAGGTATTGTGGGGGTACTCTAAAATTGGAATGGTATCGGATCCGAACCAAACCATCAGTTTTTATCAAATTCACAATGTCATTCAAAGGTCATATTCACCTTCAAAACTCCCAATAGAATGACTCATCATTCCAAGGTTTTCAAAGTCATTTGATTCACAAGTTCCCATCTAGAGTAGTCAATTTTAGTTTTAGCACTAGCAACTAGTCATGAGGGGTGCTAACTAAGGTTTAGCTTTCTAGGCTAAGTTTGAAGCTCTTTTGGTACTCTACACTTAGACACAAATTAACTACAACAAGTAAGCCTTGATAACCAAAGTAAAAGCTTGCAAATTAAAAACTTGGACTTGGAAGAATAAAGCTTTAAACAAAAAAATACTAGTGCCATGGTATCTTGCACTAGTAGCTGGCATTAGTAGAGCTTGCATTAGGGTATCTTGCAATAGTATAGCTTGCCTTGGTTGGTACAGTGATCAAAGTGTTCCTCTTATTCTTCGTAGAAGACCTCCTGCTCCTCGTCGCCTTCGGTACTAGCGTCTATAAACGGATACGAGGTATACAATCGCCAAACAATACTTGAGTACTTAACAATCAAGTGGCTCACACAAGACAATCTAGCATCACACCATTTTGGTTGGCTTTGTTTTCTTTTAAGAAAAATAATTTCCTCTCATTGAAATATTTACTAGAGTTTCTATTTATTTCCTTTGAAAAATAATTTCCTCTCATTGAACATTATTAAGATTTAATCTCCTCAAATAATAAAGTATGAGATCATGTTGACCAAAGTCACCACTTCATATTTATTCATTTGAGAAAATGATTTAAATGAGATACTACATCTCATACCATTTAAACACTACTTGGGAACGATTTAATATTCTCAAATAATAAAATATGGGGTCACTGAGACTAATGTCATCACCTCACATTGAATTACTTGGAAATGTGATTTAAATGAGAGGATACCTCTCATAATATTTAACTACTATTTTTAATTAATTTAAATGGGCTAGTAATAGCCATATAGCCATTATTTTGCTCTAGCCCATGATCATGGTAAACACTAATGCTATATTTTTACATATTCATGTAGAGCATTTGAAATGTGAATTATGAGAGTTGGAATCAACTCAAAATACATTAGTGTTGATTTTATAAAAATGTTTGAGTTTGGCAAAGGTACTGCCTTGTTATTTTTATTGCAATTGTTCTATAATAAATCAAGGGTTGAGACCAGTGGGGTTGGATAGATATTTTCTTATGCTTTCCAGAAATATTTAATTCATAAATTTTGGCTCTGTAGATATTTTTCTATTTAATTTTGAACATGGCATCAGTATTGAATTTCAACTAAAAAGATTAATTCAAATTTGAATTTAACGGGCTAGGCGGGAAAACGAAACATGCCAGAGAAAAGGAAAACGGGCCGGCCCAGTTGCGTGTCTCGCACGAGCGGGCGGCCTGACAGGGGGTCCCAGTGGTCAACGGCTCATAATCCCCGAAACGGTATGAGTGAACGAGGGCCGTAGGATTAGAATCAAGATCTACGGACGAGGGTCGTCGTCGTCGTCGACGAGGTCGAACCCTGGCCGCGGCGAACCTAGGGGGTCGGAGGCTCACCGGAGGTCCGGCGATCGTCGACGAAGTGGTAGAGCGATGTTGTCGACGACGGCGAAGCTCCTGGTACCGGCGGCGACTCCTGGGGTGGCTCCAATCGTCGGCTCCTTCTGCGACGACCTCCGGCGGTTCTTCGAGGAACGATTGAGGCTCTGTGTGTCAAATTGAGGCGTGGCTGTGCTCGAGGAGGATCAGTGAGAAGAGGGGAGGCGAATGGTGTGAAGGAATTGAGCAGGGGAGGCCTCTATTTATAGCGGGCGAGATAGGGCAGCACGGCATGGGAAGGTCGACCATGGCGACGGTGCTACAGCGGCGGAGAGGAGTGGGCGAGGATGTGACGCTGCTCTACACGTCATGGTGATCATTACGGTGCTCGTGGCACAGAAAATGGTGGTCAGACGCGACGGGGAGCGTGACGTGTGCTGGCAGTACCGTGGCGGACGGCGTCGTTGATGGCGACGTCGACAGGTCTCTCCGGTCCAAATGAGCGTGTCTGGGAGGTCGCTGGCATCGTGGCGAAGCTCAGGGCGGAGATAGGGGTCAAGGGGAGGACGGAAGCGACGGGGCGACGACGTGCTCTGGCGCGCTCTGGGGCGTGTCCGTGCGCGCGCTGGCGTCACTGGCTGACATGGGCACGTCCTGTGCCGGCCAGTGCAAGCCTCTCCTTGGTCGATGGAGTGCACGAGCGTGATCAGGAGAGTGAGGGCAAGCTCAAGGACATGTTGAGGTGAGCCAGGGAGGAGTGGAGAGAGGGTTAACATGGGGAGTGGCATGAGGGGCTCGGCATGGCCATGTCCTTGATGAAATCATCCATGATCATTGGTTCTGGTGCTTGGCATTGTGCAAGGGGTGCAAGAGGGAGCTGAGGTTGACCAGAGAGGTGATGGTTTAGGCTAAGATCCTCTGGATTTTAGAGTGTATGCACATAGCAGAATGGTGCACACCAGGTGCTCGACACAATAGCCGCAAGAAATATAATTTTGAATTTTGCCAAACTTTTTCATGGGTGTGATTCTAATAATGTTTGGCATCTCTTGGTGGTATTGGTTTGCAAAGTGAAGTTGTTTTGGTGAAAATCAAATTTGGTATGATCTTAAGTCTGATTCAAAGTTGCTAATTTGAATGCTTATTATAAGAATATGAAAATGAATCAGCAAGGTTGGTCAACACCAATTTGCTCACCTTGATGTGCTCTTGGATGAGGTGCAAAGAAATGGGAAAGTTTAGTTTATAAAATGTTTAATACAGAGGCTCAAAGTAGGTACCCTGATATAATTGTCAGAATTGACCATTATCTTGTGTGACTTGCTTTTCCTTTTTCTTTTTATTTGTTTTGTTTTTCATTGACACAAATGTTATTATTTTGAGTTTAGTAATATTTCCAAACCATTTACACAAGGTAAACTTGGCCTCGTTTAAGATTTGCAATTATGGCCATAAGCTCATATATAATTCTATTCTTATTTTATTTTCTTTTTCTTTGTTTCTCTTGAATACAATTGGCATGGTTTAGGGTTTAGGAGCATTGTCAAACGCTTCAAACAAATATCATGGCAACATCAAAAATATTCATGCATGAACATTATGCACACAATTTAATCAAATTCAAGTTTTTGTTGGCTCCAAAATTTGGAAGAAGGGAAATTGAGTTTTCTTTGTTTTGAAAATTTGGGGTGTTACACCAACCGACTTCGTTTGACCTAAAAACACCTATATATATATGACCCCCTAGGGTTTCCTCGAGGGAGCGCCGCAGAAATACCGAAACACGAAAATAGAGGTTGCAACGGAGAAGATTGGATGGGAAAACTCCACCGGAGCAACCGTCGGAGGGATCTCCACCTTCTCCAACGTCTTCCACATCAACACCATGATGAAGGCGGAGTAGTCCACCTCTGGACTATGAGTTTGTGGCAGTAGCTTGATCTATTTTTCTTATGTTCTTAATAGATCTTAGTACCATATGAGCTGTCCAACATGATTATGGTCATATATGTAATTCATATTTGGTGGATCTTTATTCTATGATATTGTTATATGAGATTGAAATATATTATGTGTAAGATGTATTTATAGATACATATTATGTACTCCGTTCTTAAGTATTGGTTATGATCCAACTTTTATGCAAAACATGTGTTGGGAGATGTGTGTATTAGATGGAGTAGCATGGTTTTAGTGATTGAATAGTGACAACAAATTCTTGATCTATTATGGTTTTGCCTTTTCCTTTGCTACCTCACTAGGCATATTTGATATTCAAACATCATGTCATAGTACTTTTAACTATGCTCTGTTAATTTTTAATCCAAGATTGTTGAGAGTTTTCCCTTTATTGTGGAGTGTAAGAGAGATGTGTTGCATAATCTCTATGTTAGGATGTGATGCTCATATGAATGCTTATCAACCACAAATTGAAGTTCCACCAATATTATCTCATTGATGAATTGTTATTATGCACTACAACTTTTAAAAAAGGAGTAGACAAGTGAACCCATGAACCCTGGTCCGATTTTAATCAAAAGAACCACATTTCCATTGCATTTATATCTTAATTTTTAGTTGCAGCAATATTTTAATCTGAAAATATAAAAATACTTAGTTTACTTAATCACACACAAAACTCAAAAACAACTATATCTCTACTGCATTTACTTTGTTTATTTAGTTTGATTTACTTTTACTACATAATTTATTTACAATTACTAATACGGAATCTTGTGCTTGACAACCACACAGTGGAGTTGGGGACACATGTAAATTTTGTTTACTTTGCAGGGTTGCTAGAAGAAGAGGAAAAAATATAACTCTGCTCCAATTTCTCGAGAGTTCGATATAAACCATTGAGTCATCCTCGTGGGAAAAATTATTTGCTAACTACAACACTCTACTTTGGAGTCCCAACGTCATCAAGGCAATCCATTGTGAATTTCCATCAACGTGGAGTGGTGTCGCATGCCATGGATGGCGTCAGCGACTATGCCTTCGCTTGGAATTTGATGTCTACGCACGCTTCTATTCCTGTAGACAGTGTTGGGCCTCCAAGAGCAGAGGTTTGTCACTACAAGAAAAGTTTCCATGGCCGACGAAGTTGAAGTCACGCCGTGGTTGCTGGTGTACCATGGCCGACGATTTTGGGTCTGTCCGTTGTGCATGTCAAAACGTTTTTTTTCTCGTTTTTGAGGCCACCTAGCCCGACGAAAACGGCCAAATTGTTGCGTATGGTGGCCCGGGACGTGGTGCATCTCGAATTCTCGGGTTCGCCGGCCGAGTCAACGCAAATCCGCACCGCCGAGGGATGTAGGGCCCAGATGGCAGCCTCTCTCGGCATTGTTTGTTTCTCGATCGCGCCATCTCGTTCAACGCTCTCCGATCGAGCCGTTTACGATGCAGGATCATGGGTCCCGCATGTCATCCTCTATGAACCAAAATTCTTTCTATTCTTGGATTTTTTTACCCCCTAATTTCTGGCTACTTCCTTTTTCTTTTGATCCCTTGCCGCCTTGGAAACGTTGAGACCGCTGCTACTAAATGGGACCCGCATGTCATCCTCTATGTGCAATCAACTTTCTTTTCTTGGAGTTTTCTTTGGCACCTCAAATTTTGTCACTTGCCTTTTTCTTTCGATCCCCTGCCGCCTCTCAAACGGTGATACCGCCGCTGCTAAATGGGACCCGCATGTCATCCTCTATGTACTATAAAACTTTCTTTTCTTGAATTATTTTTGGCTCCTCATATTTGGTCACTTGCCTTTTTCTTTCGATCCCGTGCAGCCTCTCAAACGGTGATACCGCTGCCGCTAAATGGGACCCGCATGTCATCCTCTATGTACTATAAAACTTTCTTTTCTTGGATTTTTTTGGCACCTCATATTTGGTCACTTACCTTTTTCTTTCGATCCCCTGCCGCCTCTCAAACGGTGAGACCGCCGTCGCTAAATGGGACCCGCATGTCATCCTCTATGTACTATAAAACTTTCTTTTCTAGGATTTTTTTGGAACCTCATATTTGGTCACTTGCCTTTTTCTTTCGATCCCGTGCAGCCTCTCAAACGGTGATACCGCCGTCGCTAAATGGGACCCGCATGTCATCCTCTATGTACAATCAAGTTTCTTTTCTTGAATTATTTTTGGCTCCCGATATTTGGTCACTTGCCTTTTTCTTTCGATCTCATGCCACGTTGAGGACCCCGCAGCTCATGGGACCCGCATGTCATCCTCTATGTACTATAAAACTTTCTTTTCTTGGATTCTTTTGGCACCTCATATTTGGTCACTTGCCTTTTTCTTTCGATCCCCTCCCGCTTCCCAAACTAGGTGATACCGCCGTCGCTAATTGGGACCAAGATGTCATCCTCTATGTACAATCAAGTTTCTTTTCTTGAATTATTTTTGGCTCCTCATATTTGGTCACTTGCCTTTTTCTTTCGATCTCATGCCACGTTTGAAACGTTGAGGACCCCGTCGGCTCATGGGACCCGCATGTCATCCTCTATGTGCTATAAAAGTTTATTTTCTTGGGTTTTTTTTCACCCTCTCGATTTTTGGCTATTTCCTTTTTCTTTGATCCCCGCCGCCTTGGAAACGTTGGAGTAAGTTGCCGACTCATGGGACCCGCATGTCATCCTCTATGTACAATCAACTTTCTTTTTCTTTTGATCTCAAGCCGCATTTGAAACGTTGAGACCGCCGTCGCTAATTGGGACCCGCATGTCATCCTCTATGTACAATAAAGTTTCTTTTCTTGGATTATCTTTGGCTCCTGCTATTTTGTCACTTGCCTTTTTCTTTCGATCTCATGCCGCCTTTGAAACGTTGAGTAAGCTGCTGGCTCATGGGTCCCGCATGTCATCCTCTATGAACAATAAAAGTTTCCTTTCTTGGAGTTATTTTTTACCCCTAATTTCTGGCTATTCGCCTTTTTCTTTTGATCTCCTGTCCCCTTTGAAACAATGAGGACGTTGTTGGCAGGTCGGTCCCACATGTCATCCTCTGTGAACAATAAAAGTTTCCTTTGATGGATTTATTTTGAACCCCTAATTAATTTCGGGATATTTCCTTTTTTCCTTTGATCCCCTTGCCGCCTTGGAATCGTTGAGGATGCTATCGCCTCATGGGTCCCGCATGTCATCCTCTCGTAACGGTAAATGTTTCTTTTCTTGGATTTTGTTGACCAAACGATTTTTGGCTTATTTTTTCTTTCGATCTCCTGCAGCCTTTAAAACGTTCTGTGGCGCCGCTGGCTCACGGGTCCCACATGTCAACCTCTATGAACAATAAACGATGAGGATGCTGCTGCCTCATGGGTCCCGCATGTCATCCTCTCAGAACGAAAATGTTTCTTTTCTTGGATTTTTTAGCAACAGATTTTTGGTTTATTTTTTCTTTCCATCCCCTGCCGCCTTTAAAACGTTGACGACGCCGTCGGCTCATGGGTCCCCGATGTCAGCCTCCCGTACAAGAAACATGTGATATCTTGATTATTTTGCAGACAATAAACATTGTATTTCGCTCTGAGCTATTGCAAACGGATAAATTAAATCTTTATTTTTACATAAACAAACTTATATGTTGAATCTCCTTGTTTTTTTTGTTTTTGCGAAGCATAGGATGTTCCTGTTTTTTAGAAAATTCCGAACTTTCCTGTTTTGGAGTGGGCTGAAATTGTACGAGTCAAAAGGCCCAGCAGGATAGTTCGAAGGCCCAGATGTCCGGATGCGCCCAATTGAAATCTTTCTTTTCTTGGATTTTTTTCACCCCCGATTTCTCGGCTACTTCATTTTACTTTTGGTCCTGTGCCGCCTTGGAAATGTTGAGACCGCCGCCGCAAAATGGGACCCGCATGTCATCCTCTATGTACAATAAAATTTCTTTTCTTGGATTATTTTTGGCTCCCGATATTTGGTCACTTGCCTTTTTCTTTCAATCTCATGCCGACTTTGAAACATTGAGGAAGCCGCCGGCTCATGGGTCCCGCATGTCATCCTCTATGAACAATAAAAGTTTCCTTTGTTGGATTTATTTTTTACCCCTAATTTCCGGCTATTTGCCTTTTTCTTTTGATCCCCGCCCCCTTTGAAACCATGACGACGCAGCCGGCAGTGTCGGTCCCACATGTCATCCTCTATGAACAATAAAGGTTTCCTTTGATAGATTTATTTTTGACCCTAATTAATTTCTCGGCTATTTCCTATTTTTATTTTGATCCCCTGTCGCCTTGGAATAGTTGAGGATGCCGCCGCCTCATGGGTCCCGCATGTCATCCTCTCGTAATGGTAAAAGTTTCATTTCTTGGATTTTGTTTACCAACCGATTTTTGGCTTATTTTTTTTTGTTTCGATCTCCTCGCCGCCTTTAAAACGTTGACGACGCTCGCCGGCTCATGGGTCCCCAATGTCAGCCTCCCCGTATCGCAAATCCTCTTTCCGCAAAGGTTGTATTTCTAGCTAGATAGCTAAGGTGGATTCGAATCGCCGTGGTTCAGCAACTGAGTAAGCCTTCTTGCACCGATTAATGGAACTAGTGTATAGCAAGGTCAAGACATGTGGCTTTGTGTAATGAATCTATTTGAATCATGTTGTGGATTCAATCCGATAGTTCTCTAACAGAGTCAGCCAAAATAGAAATTAAGTTTTTTTCTAAAACGGAAATGCAAATTAAGATGAACACAAACATTAGTTATCATAATAGCCGATCATACATACATACTTGCTAAGAGCAAAAGCTTGCCGAGTTTTACCACCCATACAATTAATTAGCAGCTCGTATAAGATAACCTTATATAAGTATAACTACAAATGCATTTGCTAAGGGCTCATGGGACAATAGAACTATACAACCGCAAACTTGATGACCAAGCATGTCACAAGCGGCATCGAAAGATCTTGACCTTCAACTTTGATCCAATGCGAAGTTAGGCACCGTCAATGAACTTTTTCCACCCGGAAGTAACAGACTAAGCGGCCATCTCGTGGACCGACGGAGTACCGTCCCTCCACGGTGAGACCTTTACTCTCCATGATGAGGGAAATCTTGCCCCTTCGGCCAGCATTGAGATCCTTGGCGATACTTTTAGGCAAGTTCTGATTCAAAGCAAGAGATACCAACAAAAATTAGTCAATGGCACCAATGCACTGAAGACTGAACCATGTGAGACTTTGAGCAGAGAAGACATCAAGATAAGAGCAGTTCTGATACGTCTCCGACGTATCGATAATTTCTTATGTTCTATGCCATATTATTGATGATACCTACATGTTTTATGCACACTTTATGTCATATTCGTGCATTTTCTCGGAACTAACCTATTAACAAGATGCCGAAGTGCCGCTTCCGTTTCTCGCCGTTTTTGGTTTCGTAAATCCTAGTAACGAAATATTCTTGGAATTGGACGAAACGAAGACCCGGGGGCCTATTTTTCCACGGAGCTTCCGTAAGACCGAAGAACACACGAAGTGGGGCCACGAGGTGGCCAAACCATAGGGCGGCGCGGCCCAGGTCTTGGCCGCGCCGACCCGTGGTGTGGGCCCCTCGTCCGGCCCCCGACTCGCCCTTCCGCGTACTTAAAGCCTCCGTCGCGAAACCCCCGATGCGAAAAACCACGATACGGAAAACCCTATCGAGACGCCGCCGCATCCGATCCCATCTCGGGGATTCTGGAGATCTCCTCCGGCACCCGCCGGAGAGGGGATTCATCTCCCGGAGGACTCTACACCGCCATGGTCGCCTCCGGAGTGATGAGTGAGTAGTTCACCCCCGGACTATGGGTCCATAGCAGTAGCTAGATGGTTGTCTTCTCCTCATTGTGCTTCATTGTTGGATCTTGTGAGCTGCCTAACATGATCAAGATCATCTATCCGTAATTCTATATGTTGTGTTTGTCGGATCCGATGGATAGAGAATACCATGTCATGTTAATTATCAAGTTATTACACATGTGTTGTTTATGATCTTGCATGCTCTCCGTTTCTAGTAGAGGCTCTGGCCAAGTTTTTACTTTTAACTCCAAGAGGGAGTACTTATGCTCGATAGTGGGTTCATGCCTCGCATTGACACCGGGACAAAGGATGTAAAAGTTCTAAGGTTGTGTTGTGTCGTTGCCACTAGGGATAAAACATTGGCGCTATGTCCGAGGATGTAGTTGTTGATTACATTACGCACCATACTTAATGCAATTGTCTCGTTCCTTTGCAACTTAATACCGGAGGGGTTCGGATGATAACCCGAAGGTGGACTTTTTAGGCATAGATGCAGTTGGATGGCGGTCTATGTACTTTGTCGTAATGCCCAATTAAATCTCACTATACTTATCATGTCATGTATGTGCATTGTTATGCCCTCTCTATTTGTCAATTGCCCGACCGTAATTTGTTCACCCAACATGCTTTTATCTTATGGGAGAGACACCTCTAGTGAACCGTGGACCCCGGTCCATTCTTTAATATTGAAATACAAATCTGCTCGCAATACTTGTTTTACTATTTTCTCTCGCAAACAATCATCTTCCACACAATACGGTTAATCCTTTGTTACAGCAAGCCGGTGAGATTGACAACCTCACTCGTTTCGTTGGGGCAAAGTACTTTGGTTGTGTTGTGCAGGTTCCACGTTGGCGCCGGAATCTCCGGTGTTGCGCCGCACTACATCCCGCCGCCATCAACCTTCAACGTGCTTCTTGGCTCCTCCTCGGTTCGATAAACCTTGGTTTCTTCTCGAGGGAAAACTTGCCGCCGTGCGCATCATACCTTCCTCTTGGGGTTGCCCAACGAACGTGTGAAATACACGCCATCAAGCATATTTTCCGGCGCCGTTGTCGTGGAGATCAAGACACGCCGCAAGGGGAGTCTCCACTTCTCAATCTCTTTACTTTGTTTTTGTCTTGCTTTATTTTATTTACTACTTTGTTTGCTGCATTATATCAAAACACAAAAAAATTAGTTGCCAGCTTTACTTTATTTGCTATCTTGTTTGCTATATCAAAAACACAAAAAAATTAGTTTACTTGCATTTACTTTATCTAGTTTGCTTTATTTACTATTGCTAAAATGGCCAATCCTGAAAATACTAAGTTGTGTGACTTCACTAGCACAAATAATAATGATTTCTTATGCACACCTATTGCTCCACCTCGCTACTACAGTGAATTCTTTGAAATTAAACCTCGCTTTACTTAATCTTGTTATGCGAGAGCAATTTTCCGGTGTTAGTTCCGATGATGCCGCTGCCCATCTCAATAATTTTGTTGAACTATGTGAAATGTAAAAGTATAAAGATGTAGATGGTGACATTATAAAATTAAAATTGTTTCCTTTCTCATTAAGAGGAAGAGCTAAAGATTGGTTGCTATCTCTCGCCTAAGAATAGTATTGATTCCTGGACTAAATGCAAGGATGCTTTTATTGGTAGATATTATCCCCCCGCTAAAATTATATCTTTGAGGAGTAGCATAATGAATTTTAAACAATTGGATAATGAACATGTTGCTCAAGCTTGGGAAAGAATGAAATCTCTCGGTTAAAAATTGCCCAACCCATGGACCGACTACTTGGATGATCATCCAAACCTTCTATGCAGACTAAATTTTTCTTCGCGGAATTTATTGGATTCAGCTGCTGGAGGTACCTTTATGTCCATCACTCTTGGTGAAGCAACAAAGCTTCTTGATAATATGATGGTTAATTACTCTGAATGGCACACGGAAAGAGCTCCACAAGGTAAGAAGGTAAATTCCGTTGAAGAATCCTCTTCCTTGAATGATAAAGTTGATGCTATTATGTCTATGCTTGCGAATGATAGGACTAATGTTGATCCTAATAATGTTCCATTAGCTTCATTGGTTGCCCAAGAAGAACATGTTGATGTAAACTTCATTAAAAATAATAATTTCAACAACAATGCTTATCGTAACAATTCTAGTAATAACTATAGGCCATATCCTTATAATAATGGTAACGGTTATGCTAATTCTTATGGGATTTCTTACAACAATAATAGGAATACACCCCCTGGACTTGAGGCCATGCTTAAAGAATTTATTAGTACACAAACCGCCTTTAACAAATCTCGTTGAGGAAAAGCTCAATAAAATTGATATTCTTGTTTCTAGAGTTGATAGTCTTGCCTCCGATGTTGATCTTTTGAAATCAAAAGTTATGCCTAATAGGGATATTGAAAATAAAATTGTTACTACAGCAAATGCCATCCAAGTTAGAATTAATGAGAATATAAGATTAATGGCTGAATCAGCGTGCTAGGTGGGATAGAGAAGAAAATGAAAAACTAGCTAAAAAGGAAAATGTAGCTAAAGTTTGGACTATTACCACCACTAGCAATGCTAAAGATTCATATGTTGCTGCACCTCCTACTATCAATGGTAAAATAATTGGTGTTGGCAATGCTTCTACTCCTAGTGCAAAGCGCGCAAAATTACCTCGAAACCGCTAAAACCGCTCGAAACCGCTCGTGATAAAACCGCTGAAATTTTTTCCAACCTTGGGGATGATAATCCCATTGCTTTAGATTGTAATGATTTAGATTTTGATGATTGCCACATCTCTGAAGTTATAAAGTTCTTGCAAAAACTTGCTAAGAGTCCCAATGCTAGCGCTATAAACTTGGCTTTCACAAAACATATTACAAATGCTCTCATAAAAGCTAGAGAAGAGAAACTAAAACTTGAAACTTCTATTCCTAGAAAGCTAGAGGATGGTTGGGAGCCCATCATTAAAATGAGAGTCAAAGATTTTAATTGTAATGCTTTATGTGATCTTGGTGCAAGTATTTCTGTTATGCCTAAAAAAGTCTATGATATGCTTGACTTGCCACCATTGAAGAATTGTTATCTGGATGTTAACCTCGCTGATAATGCTAAAAAGAAACCTTTGGGGAAAGTTGATAATGTTCATATTATGGTTAACAATAACCTTGTCCCCGTTGATTTTGTTGTCTTGGATATTGAATGCAATGCATCTTGCCCCATTATATTGGGAAGACCTTTTCTTCGAACCGTTGGTGCTACTATTGATATGAAGGAAGGTAATATTAAATATCAATTTCCTCTCAAGAAAGGTATGGAACACTTCCCTAGAAAGAGAATGAAGTTACCTTATGATTCTATCATTAGAACAAATTATGATGTTGATGCTTCGTCTCTTGATGTTACTTGAGATACACTTTCGCGCCTAGCCGAAAGGCGTTAAAGAAAAGCGCTTATGGGAGACAACCCATGTTTTTACTCCAGTATTTTTGTTTTATATTTGTGTCTTGGAAGTTGTTTACTACTGTAGAAACCTCTCCTTATCTTAGTTTTATGTTTTGTTGTGCCAAGTAAAGTCTTTGATAGAAAAGTAAGTACTAGATTTGGATTACTGCGCAGCCTAGCATTTCTTTGTCGTCACGAATCTGGGTCTATCTCCCCGTAGGTAGCTCAGAAAATTACGCCAATTTACGAGCATGATCCTCAGATATGTACGCAACTTTCATTCAATTTGAGAATTTTCGTTTGAGCAAGTCTGGTGGCCTAATAAAATCCATCTTTACGGACTGTTCTGCTTTTGACAGATTCTGTCTTTTATTTCGCATTGCCTCTTTTGCTATGTTGGATGAATTTCTTTGATCCACTAATGTCCAAGTAGCTTTATGCAATGTCCAGAAGTGTTAAGAATGATTGTGTCACCTCTGAACATGTGAATTTTTATTATGCACTAACCCTCTAATGAGTTGTTTCGAGTTTGGTGTGGAGGAAGTTTTCAAGGATCAAGAGAGGAGTATGATGCAATATGATCAAGGAGAGTGAAAGTTCTAAGCTTGGGGATGCCCCGGTGGTTCACCCCTGCATATATTAAGAAGACTCAAGCGTCTAAGCTTGGGGATGCCCAAGGCATCCCCTTCTTCATCGACAACATTATCGAGTTCCTCCCCCGAAACTATATTTTTATTCAGCCACATCTTATGTACTTTGCTTGGAGCGTCGGTTTGTTTTTGTTTTTTGTTTTGTTTGAATAAAATGGATCCTAGCATTCACTTTATGGGAGAGAGACACGCTCCGCTGTTGCATATGGACAAATATGTCCTTAGGCTCTACTCATAGTATTCATGGCGAAGTTTCTTCTTCGTTAAATTGTTATATGGTTGGAATTGGAAAATGCTACATGTAGTAAATTGCTATAATGTCTTGGATAATTTGATACTTGGCAATTGTTGTGCTCATGTTTAAGCTCTTGCATCATATACTTTGCACCCATTAATGAAGAAATACTTAGAGCTTGCTAATTTGGTTTGCATATTTGGTTTCTCTAGAGTCTAGATAACATCTAGTATTGAGTTTTGAACAACAAGGAAGACGGTATGGAGTCTTATAATGTTTACCATATGTCTTTTATGTGAGTTTTGCTGTACCGTTCATCCTTGTGTTTGTTTCAAATAACCTTGCTAGCCTAAACCTTGTATCGAGAGGGAATACTTCTCATGCATCCAAAATCCTTGAGCCAACCACTATGCCATTTGTGTCCACCATACCTACCTACTACATGGTATTTATCCGCCATTCCAAAGTAAATTGCTTGAGTGCTACCTTTAAAATTCCATCATTCACCTTTGCAATATATAGCTCATGGGACAAATAGCTTAAAAACTATTGTGGTATTGAATATGTACTTATGCACTTTATCTCTTATTAAGTTGCTTGTTGAGCGATAACCATGTTTCGGGGACGCCATCAACTATTCTTTGTTGGATATCATGTGAGTTGCTATGCATGTCCGTCTTGTCCGAAGCAAGAGAGATCTACCACCTTCATGGTTGGAGCATGCATATTGTTAGAGAAGAACTTTGGGCCGCTAACTAAAGCCATGATTCATGGTGGAAGTTTCAGCT
>NC_061508.1:338091120-338104495 GCF_022539505.1 Lolium rigidum
CTTTCTATTCTTGGATTTTTTTTGACCCCGTGATTTCTAGCTACTTCCTTTTTCTTTTGATCCCTTGCCACCTTGGAAACGTTGAGACCGCTGCTGCTAAATGGGACCCGCATGTCATCCTCTATGTGCAATCAACTTTCTTTTCTTGGAGTTTTTTTTGGCACCTCAAATTTGGTCACTTGCCTTTTTCTTTCGATCCCCTGCCGCCTCTCAAACGGTGATACCGCTGCTGCTAAATAGGACCCGTGATGGCGTGTATTTCACACGTTCGTTGGGCAACCCCAAGAGGAAGGTATGATGCGCACAGCAGCAAGTTTTCCCTCAGAAAGAAACCAAGGTTTATCGAACCAGGAGGAGCCAAGAAGCACGTTGAAGGTTGATGGCGGCGGGATGTAGTGCGGCGCAACACCGAGATTCCGGCGCCAACGTGGAACCCGCACAACACAACCAAGCTACTTTGCCCCAACGAAACAAGTGAGGTTGTCAATCTCACCGGCTTGCTGTAACAAAGGATTAACCGTATTGTGTGGAAGATGATTGTTTGCAGAGAAAACAGTAAAAACAAGTATTGCAAGTAGATTGTATTTCAAGTAAAGAGAATTGGACCGGGGTCCACAGCTCACTAGAGGTGTCTCTCCCATAAGACGAACAAGCATGTTGGGTGAACAAATTACAGCTTGGGCAATTGACAAATAAAGAGAGCATGACAATGCACATACATATCATGATGAGTATAGTGAGATTTAATTGGGCATTACGACAAAGTACATAGACCGCCATCCAACCGCATCTATGCCTAAAAAGTCCACCTTCGAGTTATCATCCGAACCCCTCCAGCATTAAGTTGCAAAGCAACGGACAATTGCATTAAGTATGGTGCGTAATGTAATCAACAACTACATCCTTAGACATAGCATCAATGTTTTATCCCTAGTGGCAACAAGCACAACACAACCTTAGAACTTTCGTCACTCGTCCCGGTGTCAATGCGAGCATGAACCCACTATCGAGCATAAGTACTCCCTCTTGGAGTTAAAAGTAAAAACTTGGCCGAGCCTCTACTAGAAACGGAGAGCATGCAAGATCATAAACAACACATAAGCATAACTTTGATAATCAACATAACAAGTATTCTCTATTCATCGGATCCCAACAAACGCAACATATAGAATTACGTATAGATGATCTTGATCATGATAGGCAGCTCACAAGATCCGACAATGATAGCACAATGGGGAGAAGACAACCATCTAGCTACTGCTATGGACCCATAGTCCAGGGGTAGACTACTCACTCATCACTCCGGAGGCGACCATGGCGGTGTAGAGTCCTCCGGGAGATGATTCCCCTCTCCGGCAGGGTGTCGGAGGCGATCTCCAGGATCCCCCGAGATGGGATCGGCGGCGACGGCGTCTCAGTAATGTTTTCCGTATCGTGGCTCTCGGCACTGGGGGTTTCGTCACGGAGGCTTTAAGTAGGCGGAAGGGCAAGTCGAGAGGCGGCACGGGGGCCCCACACCACAGGGCCGCGCGGCCAAGGGGGGGCCGCGCCGCCCTAGGGTTTGGCTCCCCCGTGGCCCCTCTTCGTCTCTCCTTCGGACTTCTGGAAGCTTCGTGAGAAAATAGGCCTCTGGGCTTTTATTTCGTCCAATTCCGAGAATATTTCTTTACTAGGATTTCTGAAACCAAAAACAGCGTGAAAACAAGCAATCGGCACTTCGGCATCTTGTTAATAGGTTAGTTCCAGAAAATGCACGAATATGACATAAAGTGTGCATAAAACATGTAGATAACATCAATAATGTGGCATGGAACACAAGAAATTATCGATACGTTGGAGACGTATCAGCATCCCCAAGCTTAGTTCTGCTCGTCCCGAGCAGGTAAAACGATAACAAAGATAATTTCTGGAGTGACATGCCATCATAAACTTGATCATACTATTTGTAAAGCATATGTAGAGAATGCAGCGATCAAAACAATGTGTATGACATGAGTAAACAAGTGAATCATAAAGCAAAGACTTTTCATGAATAGCACTTCAAGACAAGCATCAATAAGTCTTGCATGATAGCACAAGAGGAGAAGACAACCATCTAGCTACTGCTATGGACCCATAGTCCAAGGATGAACTACTCACACATCAGTCCGGAGGCGATCATGGTGATGAAGAGTCCTCCGGGAGATGATTCCCCTCTCCGGCAGGGTGCCGGAGGCGATCTCCTAAATCCCCCGAGATGGGATTGGCGGCGGCGGCGTCTCTGGAAGGTTTTCCGTATCGTGGCTCTCGGTACAGGGGTTTCCGCGACGGAGGCTATAAGTAGGCGGAAGGGCAGCGTTCCAGGGCTGGCGAGGGGCCCACACCATAGGGCGGCGCGGGCCCCCCTTTGGCCGCACGGCCCTATGGTTGCGGCGCCTCGTCGCCCCACTTCGTATCTCCTTCGGTCTTCTGGAAGCTCCGTGGAAAAATAAGACCCTGGGCGTTGATTTCATCCAATTCCGAGAATATTTCCTTTGTAGGATTTCTGAAACCAAAAACAGCAGAAAACAACAACTGGCGCTTCGGCATCTTGTCAATAGGTTAGTGCCGGAAAATGCATAATAATGATGTAAAGTGTGTATAAAACATGTGAGTATTGTCATAAAAGTAGCATGGAACATAAGAAATTATAGATACGTTTGAGACGTATCAGTCCTTCACACTCAAATCCCACCCAAACAACAAATGCTAGGATGAGATTGGAGAGGAAGAACAATGGGGAAACTCAACAAAAGACTCCAAGATCTAGATCCCAAGAGTTCCCCTCACTTAGAGGAGAAATGGATTGGTGGAAGTGTAGATCTAGATCTCCTCCCTTAGATCCCTCAAGAATGAGCAAGAATCATGGGAGGAGACAAGAGAGAGAGAGCAAGTTCTTCAAATGCAACAATGGAGGAGAGAGAATAGGAAGAACTAACTTAACTCAAGGTGGGAGAAGGCTATTTATAGTTAGGAGGAAGAAATAACCGTTGGGGAGAAAAAGACAAAGAAAATCGCAGGAAAACGGGCAGAAAAAAACAGCCCAGTCGGTTGCCAGGCCGGCCGACCGGACTGGACACTGAGGAGCCCAGCAGGGCGTTCGGTCGGGCCGGCCCACCGACCGGGCGGGGCAGCAAGCGCGCTGTGCGGCGGATACAGAAAGGGTCGCGCGGGGCGAGCTGTGCAGGCCGTGTGGGCCGCGCTGAGGAAAGGCCAGGGAGGCGCCCGGCTGGGACGGGGGGAGCACCGGGCGGGCCGACGGCTGCCGGGCTCTGGGCCGGACCAGACCGGGGCCGCCTCAATAAGGCGCCCGGCCGGCGGTAGCGCCCGGGACGGTTTCGCCGGGTGGGCCGGCGTGTGGGCCGGTCAGGCCGGTCGGCCGGCCGGCAGCCCCTCCCCTTTTTTTCTTTTCTTTTTATTCTTTTCTCCTTTTTCCTTTTTCTTTAATAACTAATGCTCCCGAACTCCGATTCGAATGAAACCAATTTTGTTTGGAAGATAACAACAAATGTAATACAATAGAAAGTGCAAACTCAAGAATCTGTAGGAGGGGATTTTATCATAAATATAAAAGGTAGAACCTTATATCATGAATAACCGGTAAAATCACCCAACCTCGAAAACGCAATAGAAGAGGCATGCGAACTCCGTTTTCGATGAACTTGGGCTTGTTGTAAAGCTAGAAACAAGCACAAGAAACTCACACCAAGAAACACTAAGAAGCAATAAGGATATGCAAAGTATGCAAAGGATTGAGCTCCCTAAGACGATGTGATCAAGTTACCCAACCGAAAGCCCCTCTTAATAGTGCGGCTATCTATCCTATAATCCGGTCTCTCATCAACCACCTTGAGACCGGTAAAAGGAACACCTATCAAGGCCATACCTTTGCCTTGCGCATCCCGCTTGATCTTGATGATAACTCTTCAAGCTCTACTCAAACCGGAGTGCCTCACTTGATCAATGTTGCTTAGTGAAGACTCACAAATGCTCCCCCATACACTATGATGGGAAAGCTCCATTGATGCATATCTTCACATGCCCATTATCACCAAATGGACGGAAAGCTTCAAGCATGTGATCCACTCAAGATGCTCATCTTGAACTTGCCCAACTCAACCTTGTATCTTCTCATACACACTTAAGATAGAGCATGGCTAATATTGAGTTCCACATATGAACTCCATCTTCATTTCTTCTTCTTGATCATATCACATATATATCTTCATACCGATGATCTTGATGCCAATACACAAGGTATATCTTTATCTTCATGGCATCCCTACTTGAATCCAACACATGGAATACAAGAAGTACCTATGGAATATTCCTTCATATAAACTCAATGAAAACATTAGTCCATAGGGGTTGTCATTAATTACCAAAACCACATATAGGGGCAATATACCCTTACATTATGTGACCATGAGCTTTGTATCTAGATGTCGTTATGCTATTCAGGTGGATTTTACTTATGTGATCTCCGGAGACTCCTTGTCCCACGTGTGTAAAGGTGATGGTGTGTGCGCCGTGTGGGTCTCTTAGGCTATATTTCACAGAATACTTGTTCACTAAATTATGATTTGAGTTGGATGTCTCTATGAAATTGTGATGTGTTAGTACCTCCTATGAATGCTCAAAGTGACGGAGTGGGGTGTTCATTAGTACTTGGGAATACATCTTTAAGGTTTTCTTTTGCAGCCCTACGCGGTAAATTAGTGTTATTTATCCAACTCGAGAGTAGTTCAGAGTATCATAGTGAAGTGCTTATATTTATATTTTTTATGATATCATTGTTGAGAGTGACCACTAGTGAAAGTATGATCCCTAGGCCTTGTTTCCAAATATCGAATCACCGTTTATTTATTGTTTTACTGCATGTTTACTTGTTGACATATTTATTTCAGATTGTTATTACCACTCATATTCATCCATAACACTTGCATTTTACTATCTCTTCGTCGAACTAGTGCACCTATACATCTGACAAGTGTATTAGATGTGTTGGGGACACAAGAGACTTCTTGTATCATAATTGCAGGGTTGCTTGAGAGGGATATCTTAAACATGTACCTCCCTGAGTTCGATAAACTTTGGGTGATCCACTTAAGGGAAACTTGTTGTTGTTCTACAAACCTTTGCACTTGGAGGCCCAACATTGTCTACACGAACAGAAGCATGCGTAGACATCACAGGGCGGTCGGCTCGATCGGATGCATCTTTGAGGGGACGATCGGATTTTATTTCAGGGCGGCGGCTCCGGGTGACTTTGTGTGGTGTATATGGTCTGCGGTCGATTGCCCTCTGCAGCTTGGGTTGCGGGTGGTCGGTTCGTGCGGCTTTGCAGCTACAGAGCGAGAGGTGACATGTCGAGGCGGCAGCCCCGGAAGGTGGTGGTCTTGGTTGACGCGCCGCGCGCGACAGAGCAGCGGAATGTCAGAGCGGCGGCTTCAAGTTTTCGTCAACTTCGAGGGTGTTTGACCTTTCTGTCGCGTGGGCCCTCGATGTTGGTCGTCGATGTGTTGGGTTGGCTTGTGCGACAACGACAATGGTGGGCTTGGTTGCGGCAAGACTATGTTAGTCAGCTCCCTTTCGGCGTGTCCAAATTTCTTCGTGTTGGTCTCCCATTGATGTGAACTCGAAGCCACCTTTGGGACCTTTGATGTGCGGTCAGGCGGTGAAAATCCTTTTCGGCGCAGGTCTTACGCTTCTCCTCTCCGAGCTCGTCTTCAGAATCGGAGCTACCGGCCTCATCTCAGGTAGCCATCTGTTTGGCATAGGCCAACTTCAACTTCACGTTTGTGTAGCTTCTGTAGGTAGCTAGGGTGGCTCGGTGTGCCCCTCGCAGCGATGTGTGGGTGGGTGTGATCTTGGCCCGTCATTGTATGTTGTCACCCGATTTTCTTCGAAAAACTGAGCACTTTCTGCTTAATTCATTGACGAGGCAAATCTATAAGAGCATCTCCACCGGCGTCCCCGATAGCATTTTGGGGGCCAGCATCAAAAATGAGCTCGCACCGGCACGCCCCAAAAAGCGTCGGCCCCTTCGCGAAAGGCACGAATTGGGCGCGTCGGCACCTCGCGGCACGACGGTTTTTGCGGGTGGGGGCGCCTTGTCAGCGAGAGGTCGCGACGGTTCGCATCAGAAGCAACGCGGGAAGGTTGGTCGTCGACGTTTAATGGTCTCCCGTGCGGAAACTGAGGTGGCGACGAGGGCGGCGATCGACTGGCCACGCGGCGTCCACCCGCCTTCCCCACGCGCCTACGCCGCCGTAAATGCGGGTAGTTGGCACCCATATTAGTACGTACGTCCTCCACCGCCGCGGCGCTATCCTCTCATCTCCACCACCGTAGATGCGGAGTCCTCTCTCGTCTCCACCATCGCCGCCGCGCCATCCTCTCCTCTCCACCACAAAAATGCCGCGCACTACGTACTCCATGCTTGGCCTCAACGACCGCGCGCTGTCTGCGGTGCCTCAACCACCACCGCAGCCGCAGCCGCCGCATCCCGACGTCGATGACAGCTTCGACAACATAGCCGACCCACGGTTCGAGGTGTGGGACGAGGCGTACGTCGCAGACGCAGAAGCTGAGGCAGCGGAGGAGGTGGCACAGTGGGGCGAGCAGCCGCAGCCCCCGCCGACCCGGAGCAGGCGGCGATCCTGGCGTCATTGAACGTGCAGCGCTTCCGGAGGTTGAAGGAGGAGGAGCGGGAGTTCTTCAACGACGCAAACCTCGAGCACGCTGTCGAGATCTCGTGCCAGCGAGCGGCCACGGAGGAGGTGGGACGCCTCCTCATGGCGGCGGAGCGACAAAATCTCATCAAGCTGAACGCTCATCGCCACGCCGAGGCGTTCGTCCGCGAGCAAGCAAGGCTCGCCCAGAACGAGGCGTCTCGGCAACGGCTGGCAGCGAGGGGACAGCGACGCCGGCAAGCTCCTGCGACGCTGGCCGCCATGCTCTACCGCCAGATGCGTGAAGCAAGGGCGGAGAGGTGGGCACGAACGCAGGCGGCAAAGGGGAAGAACGACGACGAGGCAGGCCCATCGCGCGCTCCAACCGACAGCCAGTAGATTAGGGATCTAAATTTTAGTTTTATTTAGATTTAAATTCGAGTAACTTTTGTATAAATTTTGTATGAATTTCGATTTTTAATGTCATTTCAAATTTAAATATCTATTGGGGCTGTCATATGGGGACGCCGGTGTGGGAACAGTATCCCCAAATAGAGGATGATCTGCTGGCGCTCCCTATACGACAGTGTCGGCGCCCCTGCCGACGACTATTGGAGCTCGCCGGTGGAGATTCTCTAACTCAGATAAAAAAAGGAGAATGCTTGTCACCCGACGACAGATCCAAAGCAAAAGATCGGTCGTCTGGTCAGCGCGTGGTTCCCACCAACTCCGCGCGCTCAACTGGCCAACTTTCTTCCGCGCGCTTTCTCGTGAGTTCTGAGCCCTGACCAGACGACTTTGCTTTTTGTCGGGGCATCTTCAATGGGCAACCTATATCAAAGGTTAAAACGGACACGAAGCATCCATTTTCGTCATGTTGAATGATCGAAACTGACGGCCCGCATCGAACTCCCACGTCCTAAGGAGATCCAGTTGTTGGAGTTAAGTGCATACGTCGGATCTTCTCGGAGATCGACTGGCAGGATGGGTCGGCGGCGGTGCCTGAAGTTGAGGTACTAGCCTCCTGCACGCAGGCTCGCATCCGGCCATGGCACTGGCCGGTTTTTCTCAAAGAGGCGGTGCGAACTCGATGCGGATGTACCACCCTCCTCGCGGCTTCTAGCTGGACCGCGGGCCACTAGCCTCGTGGCTGTTATTCGTCTTGCGGACAGCCAAGGCGTCCCCATGGCATCTGCCGCGTCGGGCGAGCCTGGAGATCGGGAGAGCAGGATCAGGAGGAGATCCGCGTCGGGCGAGCCAGGAAGGAGATCGGAGATGTGTCTTTGCATTCGTGTCAGGGTTGTAGGCTAGGCAAACAGATTCAGCTTCCCTATCCTACTAGTGCGTCTGTATCTCAGCGACCTTTTGATTTAGTTCATTCGGATGTTTGGGGTCCGGCTCCCTTTCCCTCGAAAGGGGGTCATCGATACTATATTTTTGTTTATTGATGATTTTTCGCGATACACCTGGTTGTTTCTTATGCACTCTCGCAATGAGGTGCTTTCTATTTATCAGCGTTTTGCAGCCATGGTTCGTACTCAGTATTCCACGCCTATTCGTGTGTTTCGTGGCCGACTCGCGAGGCGAGTATATCTCCCAAGACCTCGCGTGGTGTTCTTGCTGAGCAGGGCACCCTTACCCATTTCTCGTGTCCCGGCGCCCATGCTCAAAATGGTGTCGCCGAGCGTAAGCATCGTCATATTCTTGAGACTACCCGTGCTATGATGATTGCTTCCTCTCTTCCGCTGCATTTCTTGGTTGAGGCCGTCGCTACGTCGACTTACCTCATTAACATTCAGCCTTCTGCTGCCCTTCAAGGTGGCATTCCTCTCGAGCGTCTTTCTGGTTGCTCTCCAGATTACTCGACACTTCGTTTATTTGGTTGCGTTTGCTACGTTCTTCTCCCTCCTCGCGATCGCACCAAGCTGACCGCTCAGTCTGTTGAGTGTGTTTTTCTCGGATACAGTGATGAGCATAAGGGCTATCACTGTTGGGACCCCGTTGGTCGTCGGATGCAGATCTCTCGTGATGTCACGTTTGATGAGACGCATCCCTTCTATCCTCGTCCCACCTCGGGTACTTACCCGGTGGATGATATCTCTTTTCTTCTTTTTCCGGATGCACCCCCTGCTATCCCATCTCCTCCCACTCCTAGTCCTGATGCGCCCCCTTCGGCGCCATCCTCTCCTCTGTCTAGTCCACCTAGTACTCCTCGTTCTCCGACTTCGGATCCTTCTGATGCTGTCCCTTCTTCCGCTTCTTCTGATGAGTTCTCCTCTGCTGATGACCTTCCCCCTTCACGGCCTGTCCGTCAGCGTCGTGCTCCAGCTTGTTACTCTCCTAGTCAGTATGGTCTCTCTGTCGTTTCCGAGCCGACTTCTTATCGGGATGCCGAGCGTCATCCTGAATGGCAGCTTGCCATGGCTGAGGAGATCGCCGTAGCTTGAGCGCACTGGCACTTGGGATCTTGTTTCTCCACCTCCTGGTGTTCGTCCTATCACGTGTAAGTGGGTCTATAAAATTAAGACTCGCTCTGATGGATCTCTTGAGCGCTATAAAGCGCGTCTTGTGGCTCGTGGTTTTCAGCAGGAGCACGGCCGTGACTATGATGAGACTTTTGCCCCTGTGGCTCATATGACTACCGTGCGTACCCTTCTTGCTCGTTGCTTCGTTCGTCGCTGGTCCGTCTCCCGGCTCGATGTTCGGAATGATTTTCTTAATGGCGAGTTGAGTGAGGAGGTTTACATGCAGCCTCCTCCCGGGTATTCTGTTCCCGATGGGATGGTTTGTCGTCTTCGACGTTCTCTCTATGGTCTCAAACAGGCCCCTCGTGCCCGGTTTGAGCGCTTCGCCTCCGTGGTGACTGCTGCTGGTTTCTCTCCTAGTCTTCATGATCCAACACTTTTCGTTCACACTTCTCCTCGTGGACGTACTCTTCTTCTTCTCTATGTTGATGATATGATCATTACCGGTGATGATCCCGAGTATATTGCCTTCGTCAAGGCTCGTCTTCGTGATCAGTTTCTTATGACCGATCTTGGTCCTCTTCGCTATTTTCTTGGCATTGAGGTTTCCTCCACTTCGATGGCTTTTCTATCTCTCGGGAAAAGTACATTCAGGATCTTCTTGCTCGTGCTGCTCTTGGGGATGAGCGCACGGTTGATACTCCTATGGAGCTTAATGTTAAGCTTCGTCCCTATCGATGGTGATCCTCTTCTTGATCCCACCCGTTATCGCCATCTTGTTGGGAGTCTTGTTTATCTTGCTGTCACTCGTCCTGATATTTCTTATCCTGTTCATATTCTGAGTCAGTTTGTCTCATCTCCTACCACTGTTCACTATAGTCACCTCCTCTGTATTCTTCGTTATCTTCGTGGCACGATCACTCGTCGCCTTTTCTTTCCCCGTTCCAGCTCTCTCCAGCTCCAGTGCTATTCGGATGCTACATGGGCGAGTGATCCTACGGATCGTCGTTCGCTTTCTTCTTACTGTGTGTTTCTTGGTGGTTCGCTTGTTGCTTGGAAGACGAAGAAACATGTCGCAGTTTCCTGTTCGAGTGTTGAGGCTGAGTTGCGGGCTATGGCTTTGTTGATTGCTGAGGTGACTTGGTTAAGGTGGTTGCTTGCAGATTTTGGGGTCTCTGTTACGACACCCACTCCACTTTTGTCTGACGATACAGGTGCTATCAGTATTGCACGTGATCCGGTCAAGCATGTGCTGACCAAGCATATCGGTGTTGATGCTTTTTACACGCGTGCACAGGTACATGATGATGTTGTTGCGGTTCATTATGTGCCGTCAGATTTGCAGTTGGCAGATTTCTTTACGAAGGCACAGACTCGAGCGCAGCATGATTTCTTACTCTCCAAACTCAGTGTTGTGGATCCACCATGAGTTTGAGGGGGTGTTAGATGTATATATCTATATATTGTAGTTTCCCCATATGTTAGGGGGCTTTTTGCATGTGTGCACCTGTACATGTACTATATATTGTGGCCTTTGGCCCCTGGTAATACAACAAGTATATTCCCTAACAGATACGACGGGCTCTGGCAATGGTGCGGTCGAGAAGATGGGTGTCGCCGAGCTGTTATCGCCGGATTTTAGCCAAGCAGAGATGGGCCGTGATTGAGATGGGCTTAGAGGATATGTACATAAAGTGTTTCTGAATCGGCCTCGTGCGAGAGTTTGGGCTAGATTGCCCGTATATCTGTACATTATGTAGATCACGTTTTAGTTTAGAATTAAGAGATAGAGTTTGGTTCGTACACAGTTAGGTTTATTCTAAAGATAGAAAGTCTACGGACTATAAATATGTACCTAGGGTTATTGAGAAGGAGGACGATCACGTTCACAACAAACACAATCTAGGCGCATCGCCACCCCTTGTTTCGAGGGTTTCTTCCGGGTAGCGTCATGCTGCCCGGATCGCATCTTGCGATCTAGGCGATATCGGTTTATTCGTTGTTTTGTGTTGCTCGTACTGAAGCCTTGTTGATGGCGAGTAATACTGTTATCATAGATGTTTCGGGGCTAACATCGATACTTTTCTGATATGTTTGCTTAGTTATGCGGCCCCTAAATATCTAACTGCCTTTGCACCTATCTTAGGTGCAAGGGCAGCATCTTGCTTGGTCTTTATTTAGTAGATCTGATCTGTTATGGTTGTTCCTTGTTTTCCAAGGATTAGTTTGATATCCGCATAGTTAGGCCTTGCAAACGGGTTGAACGATCCAGTAGTGCGTAAGGTATGCTTTGCCGATCCAAGAGGAGTTGTTCCGGGAATCGACTCTGTGTTGGTTTTTAGGCCTCTTCTAGGACTAGTTTTCTGTTATCTTTCGTATCTGCTAGGCTCAACTACGTGTAGGATGTTCCAGTTATGCGGTGAAAGCCCTAGACTGTCGTAGATCGATTTAACTTGGTATTGATGAAGCAGGATCCCCATGTTATCGTGGATCCAAGGCGAAGCATGGGTCAATCGGCTCTTTGAGCCGATTCACAGGGTAACCTGAGAGCCGATCGAGGCTCGGATTTAATGTTTACGTGTCTGCCATGCAGGAAACTAATTGAAGCAATCCATCACCTTCCTGACCAGGTATAGGTCAGGTGGCACGCCCTCGCAACCGCCAGGACGTGTGCCGGATTTTTGCGGGCCGTCGCCCGAGGGACCAGGGCCCACCAGCAGTTCTGGGAGCCTCCCGGCTCTTCGTGTTGCTCGTCGCTGCTCGCCGGTGGGTTTTGGCAGGCAACACATTCTGGCACGCCCGGTGGGACATTCTACAGCAACTGCGTCCACATCTGCAGCTGAGATGGCGGACGAACCAATCACGTACGAAGATCTGCCTGAGGAGCACAAAAAGAAATATGATGAGATTAAAGCTGTCTTCGAAGCCGATCTCATCGGCTCTTTCGAGAGGACCCGTAAACATGGCATTAGGTGGAGAGGGTTCTCACCCGAAGGCGTTCTCGATGAAGTAGATCTGTCTCTCCCTTCAGAGGAACGCACCAGAGCTCTGCGCCAGAAGTTAATTACATGGTGGCTCATTCTCTACACCGTCATTCTGAGAGCCTGGTGAACGCTTTCGAGCGCATTGCGGTTCGCGTGGTTCAGGAAATCATGAAGCATCAGTACTCTCCGTCAGGGCCTGCCCTAGGGACTCACCAGGGAGAAATACCATTCCAGACCAGACCACAGCTGCCATTCGCGCTTGCAGCTCCAGAGCCACAGGGTTCACCGGCATACGTCGTCTACAAGGTTGGAGGCGATCCTGACGATTGCCAATTCCTGTATGAGCCGCCTAAAGAAATCCCACATGGATACGTGTGCACATACGTGCCGGACTGCAATAACTTGGCGCGCACGAACCAGATTGCGGCAGGAGGGATTTCGGAGCGGACGCCGATAAACAGGCGTGGCTAGCTAAATATGCCACCGAACGAGTCATGAAAGCTCGGATCCTGCAGCTCATACCGTGGAACAAATCGGTACAATCTTGAGAGACCGGTTCGGCATCCCGCCAAAGAGGAGAACAAGTCGGCTATTCCAAGCCGTACCCCAACGAATATGATTTGATTCCGCTGCCGCCCAAGTATCGGCTCCCTGAGTTCTCAAAGTTCAATGGATCAGAAGGGTCTAGCTCAATTGAGCATGTGAGCCGATATTTGGCACAGTTGGGTATGATTTCAGCATCAGACCCGTTACGTGTAAGGTTTTTTACGCAATCTCTCACAGGACCAGCTTTTGGGTGGTACACCTCGTTGCCACCAGATTCAGTCCGGACATGGAAGCAACTGGAAGAGCAGTTTCATGTTCAATATCACTCAGAAACTACCGAGGCTGGCATTGCCGATCTGGCGCAGGTGCGGCAGAAGCGGGGAGAAACGGTGTCGGAATACATTCAGCGTTTCCGGACTGTCAAGAACCGTTGTTATTCGGCTCGTTTAACTGAGAAAGAAGCAGTCGATCTGGCGGCGTTGGGCCTCGCATCGCCGATCAAGGATCTGGCTTTCCAAGTGGAATACAATTCACTAGCGCTGTCGAGGGTGCTCCTCGGAATGCCCTCCGATAGGGGCTTAGGGTTGATGGAATCCTGCAAACTGACACGAGACATCGGTACACAGACAAGCGGGGAGAGCGATTTACCCAGGTTCGGGGCCCTCGATGAGGTAAAACCCTTACGTCC
>NC_061508.1:338104595-338125736 GCF_022539505.1 Lolium rigidum
GAACTTTGGGCGCTAACGAAAGCCATGATTCATGGTGGAGAGTTTCGAGTTTTGGACATTTATCCTCCAATCTCTTGCGATGAGAATAACCAATTGTTGCCTTCTTGCTTGTGCGATATAAAGGAGGAATCCAAATTATACATTGTCCATGTTGTCCAGGTATGGATCGTCTGGTTGAGAATAATCAAGCTGAAATCAATAATGTGAGCTTTCTCCTTAGAACCTTTGATGCGGTGGCATCGGAGTACCCATTGTGACACTTGGTTAAAACATGTGCATTGCAAAAGATCAGGTAGTCCAAGCTAATTAGGACAAGGTGCGGGCACTATTAGTATACTATGCATGAGGCACAGCTTGTAGGATATAATTTACATAACTCATATGCTTTGTCCCTCTAGTTGACAAAATTGTTTCATGTTTTCAAAATAAAAGCTCTGCTTTAATATAGCAATCGATGCTTTCCTCTTTGAAGGACCATTCTTTACTTTTATGTTAGTCAGTTCCGCCATCAACTATTCTTTGTTGAATATCATGTGAGTTGCTATGCATGTTCGTCTTGTCCGAAGTAAGAGAGATCTACCACCTTAATGGTTGGAGCATGCATATTGTTAGAGAAGAACATTGGGCCGCTAACTAAAGCCATGAATCATGGTGGAAGTTTCAGTTTTGGACATATATCCTCAATCTCATATGAGAATAATAATTGTTGTCACATGCTTATGCATTAAAGAGGAGTCCATTATCTGTTGTCCATGTTGTCCCGGTATGGATGTCTAAGTTGAGAATAATCAAAAGCGAGAAATCCAAAATGCGAGCTTTCTCCTTAGACCTTTGTACGAGCGGCATGGAGGTACCCCATTGTGACACTTGGTTAAAACATGTGCATTGCAAAGATCCGGTAGTCCAAGCTAATTAGGACAAGGTGCGGGCACTATTAGTATACTATGCATGAGGCTTGCAACTTGTAGGATATAATTTACATAACTCATATGCTTTATTACTACCGTTGACAAAATTGTTTCATGTTTTCAAAATAAAAGCTCTAGCACAAATATAGCAATCGATGCTTTCCTCTTTGAAGGACCATTCTCTTTACTTTTATGTTGAGTCAGTTCACCTATTTCTCTCCACCTCAAGAAGCAAACACTTGTGTGAACTGTGCATTGATTCCTACATACTTGCATATTGTACTTGTTATATTACTCTATGTTGACAATTACCCATGAGATATACATGTTACAAGTTGAAAGCAACCGCTGAAACTTAATCTTCCTTTGTGTTGCTTCAATACCTTTACTTTGATTTATTGCTTTATGAGTTAACTCTTATGCAAGACTTATTGATGCTTGTCTTGAAGTACTATTCATGAAAAGTCTTTGCTTTATGATTCACTTGTTTACTCATGTCATTACCATTGTTTTGATCGCTGCATTCATTACATATGTTTACAAATAGTATGATCAAGGTTATGATGGCATGTCACTTCGAAATTATCTTTGTTATCGTTTTACCTGCTCGGGACGAGCGAGAACTAAGCTTGGGGATGCCGATACGTCTCCGACGTATCGATAATTTCTTATGTTCCATGCCACATTATTGATGATATCTACATGTTTTGTACACATTATATGTCATATTTATGCATTTTCCGGAACTAACCTATTAACAAGATGCCGAAGTGCCGGTTCCTGTTTTCGCTATTTTTGGTTTCAGAAATCCTAGTAACGAAATATTCTCGGAATCGGACGAAATCAAGACCCAGGTTCCTATTTTTCCCGAAACCATCCAGAACACCCGAGAGCCGCCAGAGGGAAGCCCTGGGGGGCCCACACCACACCCTAGCGCGGCCAGAGGGGGGGCCGCGCCGCCCTATGGTGTGGTGGCCCCAGGCCCCCTCCGAGGCTCCCCTTCCGCCTATTTAAAGCCTCCGTCGAGAAAACCCTGATGCGAAGAACCACGATACGGAAAACCTTCCAGAGCCGCCGCCATCGCGAAGCCAAGATCTGGGGGACAGGAGTCTCGTTCCGGCACCTGCCGGAGCAGGGAAGTGCCCCCGGAAGGCTTCTCCATCGACACCGCTGCCATCTCCACCGCCATCTTCATCACCGCTGCTGCTCCCATGAGGAGGGAGTAGTTCTCCATCGAGGCTTGGGGCTGTACCGGTAGCTATGTGGTTCATCTCTCTCCTATGTACTTCAATACAATAATCTCATGAGCTGCCTTACATGATTGAGATTCATATGATGATGCTTGTAATCTAGATGTCATTATGCTAGTCAAGTGAGTTTTACTTATGTGATCTCCGGAGACTCCTTGTCCCACGTGTATAAAGGTGACAGTGTGTGCACCGTGTGGGTCTCTTAGGCTATATTTCACAGAATACTTATTCACTGTTATGAAGAGCATAGTGAAGTGCTTATTTATATCTCTTTATGATTGCAATGTGTTTTGTATCACAATTTATCTATGTGCTACTCTAGCAATGTTATTAAAGTAGTTTTATTCCTCCTGCACGGTGTAATGGTGACAGTGTGTGCATCCGTGTTAGTACTTGGCGTATGCTATGATTATGATCTCTCGTAGATTATGAAGTTAACTATTGCTATGATGGTATTGATGTGATCTATTGCTCCTACATAGTGTGAAGGTGACAGTGTGCATACTATGTTAGTACTTGGTTTAGTCGAATTGATCTTTCATGCATTCTAAGGTTATTTAAATATGAACATTGAATTGTGGAGCTTGTTAACTCCGGCATTGAGGATTCGTGTAATCCTACGCAATGTGTTCATCATCCAACAAGAGTGTAGAGTATGCATTTATCTATTCCGTTATGTGATCAATGTTGAGAGTGTCCACTAGTGAAAGTGTAATCCCTAGGCCTTGTTCCTAAATATCTGCTATCGCTGCTTGTTTACTTGTTTTCTTGTGTTACTACTGCTGCAATACTACCACCATCAACTACACGCCTGACAAGCTATTTTCCGGCACCGTTGCTACTTGCTCATACTTATTCATACCACCTGTATTTCACTATCTCTTCGCCGAACTAGTACACCTATTAGGTGTGTTGGGGACACAAGAGACTTCTTGCTTTGTGGTTGTAGGGTTGCATGAGAGGGATATCTTTGACCTCTTCCTCCCTGAATTCGATAAACCTTGGGTGATCCACTTAAGGGAAACTTGCTGCTGTTCTACAAACCTCTGCTCTTGGAGGCCCAACACTGTCTACAAGAATAGAAGCTCCCGTAGACATCAGCCGCCTGGATGAGGAGACGTCCTGGAGGCCCTCTCTCCCTCTCTTCCCCCTCATCCCTATCTTCTTCCCCCTGGCCCTCTCTTCCTCTCTCTGCAGCGCGCCCGAAACCCTAGCTCCGGCCGCTCGCCGTCGCCACCGTTCCGCGCCTCCCCGCGCTCGGCCGAGCAGCCCTGGAGCTTCGCTGCGTCGCCCCCGTCCTCCCCCAACCACCAGCGCACGCCGGGGCGGCTCGAATCGACCGAATCGAGCTCCGCCCGTGCCGCCGGACTTCGCCTCCCGCCGCCGTTTCCGGCCACCTCCTGGCTCGCCGTCGCCTCCACTGGAACCAGGGTGAGCCGGCTGACTTCCTACACCCTGCCGTGCCCCCTCTCCCCTTCCCAATCACCACCGCGTCGCGCACCTGTGCCCAGCCTCCGCGCTGCTCGCCGGGGCGCCCTCTCCGGCGACCGTTTCTGGGCGGCGCCACCACGGTGAGGTCGCCCGCGTCAAGGCGGTCCCAACGCGCCCAACCGCGCGCTCGGGGACGCCCTGGAGCTCCCGCTCCGCTCGCCGCCGGCGCCAGGACGTCGTGGTCAACCACCGGTGGTTGACCCGGTGGGGCCCGGCTGCCCAGGTGGCTTTTTCTTTCTTTTCTTTTATTTTGGTTTTATTGTTTTCTCTAAATAGAAAAATCATGACAGGTGGGTCCCGGCGTCAGATATTTAATCATTTCCAGAATTTTTGTTAAAGAATAAAAATATGACAGTGGGCCCCTATGTCAGAATTTTAATAATTACTGGAATTTCAGAAAATGAATAAAACTTGGAAATTCAATAACTATTTCATTTTAAATCAGAAAAATGTGTATAATATATCAAAATGTTCAGAAAAACATTCTCTACAAGTTTAGATGTAATTCATGCATCGTTGCAACAATTAAAACTGCATAAGTAGTGAAACCCTAATTAACCCCTCTCATATGTCGGGGTCCGATGCCGGAACCCTTCTAATCCGATGATGCACCTAGGGTTTACTTAATTCTATTAAAATGTGATATCATTCATACTTGTATGCGCATTGCATCGATGCCATGTGTTGATTGTTATTTCTCTCTTTATAGTATTTGCTTCTTCGCGATCGATAGAGCACGAGTCCGAGACGATGAAGAACAACAACACCGAAGATCAATAATTGTCCATCAGCGAACAAGTCAAGTATGGGATACTCGAAGATCCATATTGGTTTGTCAGGGACAAAGGCAAGCCCTAGCCTGGTTCATATAAGTTTTACAAATGCTTTTACTCTGGTTCCTTCATATTGCATGCGATTCAAGCTGTCTTTTATCGATAGGTAGAGTTATCCTATCTATTGCATGTTTCACCCTTGTAGCCTCAAATCCATGATCCACTGCTCCTAGCATAACTAGGTTTGGCATGTGTGCATCGCTAGAGCCTTTATATCTTTATGCTTAGCCATGCTTAGTATGTTACGCTACTACTCCGGTCTTCGGACTGGAGTCTTACAATGAAATGAATCTAGCATGACGGAGTTGACGTGGTAAGTGTAGAGATGTTGTTAAACATGATTAAAGGCTCAGACGAGAGGCCACATTGGGATGTGGTGGGTTGTTTCGTTTCTGCCGACCCTAGGAACCGAGTTCTCGCCTCTTGAACCAAGACCGAGCGTACAACCACACGAGGCCCTATTATGGTACCCTCTCGACTCACTAACTTGCCTAGTAGATTCCATGAGTCACATAGTTCGCGCGTTACCTGGTCATATGCATTGCATTTTGCTTGGGGGAAAAGGTACATAACAGGTAGGTAAGCGTGGTCGTGGTGGCTGGGGGTTGCGGCCTCTGGGGAAACCCACCTCGTTACACATCGTTAAGGACCGACTTCGGGACTTGACCCGTTACGGCGGAACAATTCTTAGCGCGTGACTCATGGTCTCGGCGACAGCAAGGTAAAGGTCGTGGTCAACCACCCTCTGCCGGCTTTCCAAGGAAGAGAGCTAATGATTCCGGCATTAAGAGTCGGTTGGTACGTGTGGGTAAAGTTGTGCACCCTGCGTGGTTATAATCTTTTCGAAAAGCCGTGTCCACGGTTACGGACGACTTGGGAACGGACGTGGAGATCATAGATAACTTCAACCTCATCGTAAAACTTGGCAAACAATGTGTGTTTACGGATACCTTCTTCGGGTGTTGAGGGGGTGATCCGAGGATAGTGGTTCGAGATGATGAAGATTGGTGGATACAATATGATGATCAACAGAGATAGAGATGTCGCTCTCTTATCCCCTTTCAAAGGTTCTGAGTAGTCGAGCTTCTCTTCTCTCTTGTCTTACAAAGTAAAATTGGCTTTACGCAAAAGAAGCTCCACATAAAGCTCGCATACCCGCTTTGCTAAAAGGTTGTACTAAGTCTTGCCGAGTCCCTGTACTCAGCTTTGCATGCTTTTGTTTCAGACGAAGTCGCTCCCACAGATGGTGGTTTCTAAGTCGACATCGACGAGTAGCTTGGGGTTCCCAGGTGGCAGCCTGGAATCTATGGGCTGGGACGTCGCCGTTATGCTCCTGGCCTCTTAGGCCTTTTGCTATCTTGCTATTTAGAATAGCATAATTTCGCTTCCGGTTATTGATGTATGTCAGGTCAGTGACCTCTGCTTGTAATGCTTTGGTTATTCGCTCAGTTATGAGCTTGTATTACATCTTGAGTCGTAGAGTCACTGTTGTGTTACCGATTCTCTCACTGTAGTCTCTCGAGCTCTAGGTTAGGCTTATATCAGACGAAGATCTGGTATTTGTCTAACCCTGATCCCGGGGGTGCCACAGGTTTTGGTATCAGAGCAGGACTGCCTGTAGGAAGCCCTTTCTATTGGTCGATGTTGAGTCTAGTGTTAATGAAAACTATTTGAAAGCTAAAAGTATTTGCGAAAATCTGATTAGGCTTCTTTTTACTCCTTATCTGGTATCGCTCTAATTCTAAGGTGCCTTACCTTTTGTTGATTTGAAAGCTTTTCTATCTCTTCTAGTCTTTCAAACTTAGGTGCCTCAAGGGCATGTCGTTTCTAAACCAGTTGACCTAGTGTAGAGTTCTCTATAGTCGTGTGTGTTCTGTGCATCCTCCTTGTTTTGTTTTAATTGAGAGATCTCCTTCCATCATGATCTTTCTAGTTTGTGGGTTCCACAAAATTTTGTTCTAGGCTTCGCGGTTTCCTTTCGCCTTGAATGCCTCCTCTTTATTTGCTTGGGTAGTTTGGAAGTTTTAGGTCACTTCTAAAAGCTACACCGTGATTACTACCTTGCACTGTCCTCTGTGTCACTCATTTAGTGGTTACTCCTTTCTCTGGGTTTTTAACCCTTGGACTTGAACCGAAGGTCCCCGATTGTGCTGGATTCTAGTATACAAATCTTAGTACACGAAGCTGGCCTTTAACCCAATCCATGCCATTGAACACTGGTGTTAACGTTCAAACATTACATCGGGATGTCTAAATTTAAATCAATCTAGCCTTCGAGCTTGTGGTTATTGTCGTGTTGAACTGCGTCAATAAAGATATTTCCCTTCCACTAGCTATCGTAGAGGTTCTTTCATTAAACCAAATGGATCACGACAAGAGTGCTCTTTGTGAGTCTCGCATCTATGTCCGTGACTCTGCCACACCTCCCTTTTCAGCATGAGTTTCCCAAGAGTGTTAACTTGTGCATCTACCAATCAGGAATTCTGATCTTGATCGTGTTCTTCTTCTGTAGTTGCTTTCCGACCTTTGTCTGCTAGTTAGCAGCCAAGTGGTAAATGTGCATTGGTGTTTCTAGTGTATGTTACTCGTGTGGTTCGTCAAGACATTTCACTTTCGTATGTCAGGAGAAACAAACTCCAGTACCTTGTCCATTTCAAAGACCTGGTCAAAGTGTTGTAATCCGCAGATTAAGAGGCCTCGTTAGCTTATGTTCTGTTCTACCTTGGAGTATCACCCTCTTCTATATCATGGGGTCGTGCTTTGTATCATGGCCTTATGATGAAGTGATTCCTTTGCACGTCTTCACTCACCCTTTCTTCGAGCTATCTATGCTTGGGAATGTTGGGGTATGTGTATTGATGTGGCCATCTGAGATTCTTAGCAATTGTTATTGCTTCGAGATCCAAGGACATTTGTGTCATTCTTAGCATGATTGGTTCGCCAATTACTAAGCGAAGTTTGATGGTGTTTCCAAGTCCGTTTATTCTCGCACCTTTTTGGTCAAATAGTTAGGTTATGCCAAAGCTCTCACGACCACATCGGTTGCTTTGTAAAGCAAGATCGTCCCCTCTCAAATTCAGTGATATACTGGTGGATCGTGATATTCTAGTTGTCTTTCTAGAAATATTACCATGTTGTTACATGACCGTGTTGTCGAGTTCATGAGTAAGTTGGTTCTTTGAACTGCTCCTTTCTCCAAGCAATCTTGCTGGATAACCCTGTACTAGTTGGTTGAGCCTATACAACAACTTGGAGAGTTGAAAGACAAAAGCTCTATCCAACTGTGTTACTTCATAAAGGGATGTCTAGTGTTGTCTGTGTTGACGTCAGAAAGTATCTCCTTTATGGATATGCTATCTTTTCCATATTTGATTTGATTTTGGGCTATCGTCAAATCAAACTCAGTTCCAGGAACTATCTTGATGATGTTTATACTCATGGTGTCTCATCTGAGTATGCCTTCATGTCCTTTGGTCTGACCAATATTTCTGCTGAGTCTATATAAAATATGAGTTTCTCATTGGAGTATCTTGATAAGTTTGTCATTGAGCCCATCGATGAAATTCTTATTTCCTCCATGTTTAAAGAGATTCATATTGAACAGTTGGCACTAATGTTCGAAACTTTTGAGAACCATATTCGTGTTATCATGAAGTATGTGTTCTGGATGTTGGAAGTGACCTTCTCAGGTTCATGTGCATTTGCTAAAAGATGTCGCCATGAATTCGAGTCAAGTTCCCTTTTGTTTCCCTCGGGAATCATCACAAGTTGGTCAGGCAAGTGCAAAGTTATCTTGAGATGCAAGGTTGTTACCTCCATTCCTTGAAAAGTTCCTCTATGCACATTAAGCCGCTGACTGATTTGTTCAAGAAAGAGAAGAAGCTTAAGAACTTCAAAAAAAAAAAATTGATGTCCCTATAATGACTCAAAGGTGTTACATTGCAAGTTCATATGCGCGCAATTGCCTTTGGCAGTCGCAACCATATGGATTACGCAATCTGGCTCAATCTTTTGGAGCTTGACATTATAGTCTATATCTTGAGAATCTAGCAACTTTATCTTGGTGGTAGTTGTTGCAATTTCTATTCGTACATTCTGAGTGTAAAATATCTCTACCCCTAACCTAAACTAAATCTCAAGCAGCAACGATGGTTAGTGTTTCTCAAGGAGTTTTGACATAGGTCTCTTCGTAACTCCGACAAGATTGATGGCGTGGTTAACACAATTAGTCGGATGGCCTAATGCCAAGATTCTTGAAGTAACAAGAATAACCACTCTCCATAAGGATCTTGTGCGACTTATTCTAGGAGTTGCCCTTATGATGTCTTCTCAATTCTGAAGTCCTGACCTCCGTTTGATGACCTATTGAAGGCTATTCAATAGCCTAATATTGATGTCTAGAACATCAAGGAGAACATCATAAGCAGTGTTGCTAAATGTCTCTCGGTCAATCCCTCGAAATCATTTCTCCGGTGGCAACCACTTCGTTCGGAGAAATTTCAATCCCCACTGATCCTTGGCACCTCCCTAGACAGTACCCTTCTCTTTTCTTTGGTTTGTACTTGAAGTTCTAACCAATTCACACGTTGTGTGAATTCGTCAGCCATCTAGGCCTCGACCTTTTGAGCAGACAATAATCGTTTCTTATATCGGCCGAAGAGTGACTATGATTTTGAATTCTAAGTTGCTCTCATTGGATAATCCTTCGTGCTTCTACGAGTCACCCTCTCTAAGAGTACCTCATCATGGTAACCAAGGCAGTTTAACTCTTCGCTACCTTGTTCTTTGTATTCTTGTCAAGCATGGAGCAATTCCCTACCAAAATTTGAAACTTCTCACGTCTCCTTTACCTTGACGTGTTTCATGTCTGTTAACTCAAGAGTTGTTTTTAAACACTCCTTCCATGAGTTGACCATGAGATACTCGATCTTCTAGAGATCGTTCGTTCTAGAGTTATTCCCTCTTTCCTTTAGGTGCAGTTGAGCAAAAACCTCAAGGGAAGAAAATGAAGCACTTCATTCATGGTGTTGTGGATCAACTTCATTCATAGCCGTGGATCAACTACTTCAACAAAGAAGATCATCGTGGAATCGACAAGCTCGTTGAAGACCGGTGTAGTTCTTGTTACCTTCTCTTTTCCTATCTTAGGAATCTCGAGGACGAGATTCTTGTAAGGGGGATAGAGTTGTAACATCCCTGTTTTGCTAAACCCTAATTAGGAGTTGTTTGTGCATCATGAGCATCATTTAAAATGCATTAAGAAACATTTGCAAATAAAATAAAGTGGAAACCCTAATATATGCAAGTCTTGCTCTATTTAAAATGTGTTCAAATGTTTCAAACTTCAAAAACTTAAACATGTGGATCCTCAAATATTATTGGGCAGGCCCCTAAATATTTCCCTAAAGCGTTTTTGTTATTTCAAATCTTCAAAAGGTTGCCAAATAGCAAAATACAATTGGATTTGTCCCTGTTTTGAAGTTTTCTGGAAAATCTGCAAAACCACGCCCGTTGTCTTCTACCTCTGCCAGGCACGCACCTGCGTGCCCTGCCGACAGAGGCCGACGCCGGCCACCTCCTGCTCGACGCCGCCTGGATGAGGAGACGTCCTGGAGGCCCTCTCTCCCTCTCTTCCCCCTCATCCCTATCTTCTTCCCCCTGGCCCTCTCTTCCTCTCTCTGCAGCGCGCCCGAAACCCTAGCTCCGGCCGCTCGCCGTCGCCACCGTTCCGCGCCTCCCCGCGCTCGGCCGAGCAGCCCTGGAGCTTCGCGCGTTGCCCCCGTCCTCCCCCAACCACCAGCGCACGCCGGGGCGGCTCGAATCGACCGAATCGAGCTCCGCCCGTGCCGCCGGACTTCGCCTCCCGCCGCCGTTTCCGGCCACCTCCTGGCTCGCCGTCGCCTCCACTGGAACCAGGGTGAGCCGGCCGACTTCCTACACCCTGCCGTGCCCCCTCTCCCCTTCCCAATCGCCACCGCGTCGCGCACCTGTGCCCAGCCTCCGCGCTGCTCGCCGGGGCACCCTCTCCGGCGACCGTTTCTGGGCGGCGCCACCACGCTGAGGTCGCCCGCGTCAAGGCGGTCCCAACGCGCCCAACCGCGCGCTCGGGGACGCCCTGGAGCTCCCGCTCCGCTCGCCGCCGGCGCCAGGACGCCGTGGTCAACCACCGGCGGTTGACCCGGTGGGGCCGGCCGCCAGGTGGCTTTTTCTTTCTTTTCTTTTATTTTGGTTTTATTGTTTTCTGTAAATAGAAAAATCATGACAGGTGGGTCCCGGCGTCAGATATTTAATCATTTCCAGAATTTTTGTTAAAGAATAAAAATATGACAGTGGGCCCCTATGTCAGAATTTTAATAATACTGGAATTTCAGAAAATGAATAAAACTTGGAAATTCAATAACTATTTCTTTTTAAATCAGAAAAATGTGTATAATATATCAAAATGTCCAGAAAAACATTCTCTACAAGTTTAGATGTAATTCATGCATCGTTGCAACAATTAAAACTGCATAAGTAGTGAAACCCTAATTAACCCCTCTCATATGTCGGGTCCGATGCTGGAACCCCTTTAATCCGATGATGCACCTAGGGTTTACTTAATTCTATTAAAATGACATATCATTCATACTTGTATGCGCATTGCATCGATGCCATGTGTTGATTGTTATTTCTCTCTTTATAGTATTTGCTTCTTCGCGATCGATAGAGCATGAGTCCGAGACGATGAAGAACAACAACACCGAAGATCAATAATTGTCCATCAGCGAACAAGTCAAGTATGGGATACTCGAAGATCCATATTGGTTTGCCAGGGACAAAGGCAAGCCCTAGCCTGGTTCATATAAGTTTTACAAATGCTTTTACTCTGGTTCCTTCATATTGCATGCGATTCAACTGTCTTTTATCGATAGGTAGAGTTATCCTATCTATTGCATGTTTCACCCTTGTAGCCTCAAATCCATGATCCACTGCTCCTAGCATAACTAGGTTTGGCATGTGTGCATCGCTAGAGCCTTTATATCTTTATGCTTATCCATGCTTAGTATGTTACGCTACTACTCCGGTCTTCGGACTGGAGTCTTACAATGAAATGAATCTAGCATGACAGGTTGATGTGGTAAGTGTAGAGATGTTGTTAAACATGATTAAAGGCTCAGACGAGAGGCCACATTGGGATGTGGTGGGTTGTTTCGTTTCCGCCGACCCTAGGAACCGAGTTCTCGCCTCTTGAACCAAGACCGAGCGTACAACCACACGAGGCCCTATTATGGTACCCTCTCGACTCACTAACTTGCCTAGTAGATTCCATGAGTCACATAGTTTGCGCGTTACCCGGTCATATGCATTGCATTTTGCTTGGGGGAAAAGGTACATAACAGGTAGGTAAGCGTGGTCGTGGTGGCTGGGGGTTGCGGCCTCTGGGGAAACCCACCTCGGTACACATCGTTAAGGACCGACTTCGGGACTTGACCCGTTACGGCGGAACAATTCTTAGCGCGTGACTCATGGTCTCGGCGACAGCAAGGTAAAGGTCGTGGTCAACCACCCTCTACCGGCTTTCCAAGGAAGAGAGCTAATGATTCTGGCATTAAGAGTCGGTTGGTACGTGTGGGTAAAGTTGTGCACCCCTGCAGGGTTATAATCTTTTCGAAAATCCGTGTCCACGGTTACGGACGACTTGGGAACAGACGTGGAGATCATAGATAACTTCAACCTCATCGTAAAACTTGGCAAACAATGTGTGTTTACGGATTCCTTCTTCGGGTGTTGAGGGGGTGATCCGAGGATAGTGGTTCGAGATGATGAAGATTGGTGGATACAATATGATGATCAACGGAGATAGAGATGTCTCTCTCTTATCCCCTTTCAAAGGTTCTGAGTAGTCGAGCTTCTCTTCTCTCTTGTCTTACAAAGTAAAATTGGCTTTACGCAAAAGAAGCTCCACATAAAGCTCGCATACCCGCTTTGCTAAAAGGTTGTACTAAGTCTTGCTGAGTCCCTGTACTCAGCTTTGCATGCTTTTGTTTCAGACAAATTCGCTCCCACAGATGGTGGTTTCTAAGTCGACATCGACGAGTAGCTTGGGGTTCCCAGGTGGCAGCCTGGAATCTATGGGCTGGGACGTCGCCGTTATGCTCCTGGCCTCTTAGGCCTTTTGCTATCTTGCTATTTAGAATAGCATAACTTCGCTTCCGTTGATTGATGTATGTCAGGTCAGTGACCTCTGCTTGTAATGCTTTGGTTCTTCGCTCAGTTATGAGCTTGTATTACATCTTGAGTCGTAGAGTCACTGTTGTGTTACCGATTCTCTCACTGTAGTCTCTCGAGCTCTAGGTTAGGCTTATATCAGACGAAGATCTCGTATTTGTCTAACCCTGATCCCGGGGGTGCCACACTGCCGGAGAGGGGATTCATCTCCCGGAGGACTCTACACCGCCATGGTCGCCTCCGGAGTGATGAGTGAGTAGTTCACCCCTGGACTATGGGTCCATAGCAGTAGCTAGATGGTTGTCTTCTCCTCATTGTGCTTCATTGTTGGATCTTGTGAGCTGCCTAACATGATCAAGATCATCTATACGTAATACTATATGTTGTGTTTGTCGGGATCCGATGGATAGAGAATACCATGTTATGTTAATTATCAAGTTATTACCTATGTGTTGTTTATGATCTTGCATGCTCTCCGTTATTAGTAGAGGCTTTGGCCAAGTTTTTGCTCTTAACTCCAAGAGGGAGTATTTATGCTCGATAGTGGGTTCATGCCTACATTGATATCTGGGGGAGTGACAGAAACCCCTAAGGTTGTGTTGTGCTGTTGCCACTAGGGATAAAACATTGATGCTATGTCTAAGGATGTAGTTGTTGATTACATTACGCACCATACTTAATGCAATTGTCTCGTTGCTTTGCAACTTAATACTGGAGGGGTTCGGATGATAACTCTGAAGGTGGACTTTTTAGGCATAGATGCGATTGGATGGCGGTCTATGTACTTTGTCGTAATGCCCAATTAAATCTCACCTGTACTTATCATGACATGTATGTGCATTGTTATGCTCTCTCTATTTGTCAATTGCCCGACTGTAATTTGTTCACCCAACATGCTTTTATCTTATGGGAGAGACACCTCTAGTGTACTGTGGACCCCGGTCCATTCTTTTATACTGAAATACAAATCTGCTGCAGTACTTGTTTTTACTGTTTTCTTTCAAACATTCATCTTCCACACAATACGGTTAACCCTTTGTTACAGCAAGCCGGTGAGATTGACAACCTCACTGTTTCGTTGGGGCAAAGTACTTTGCTTGTGTTGTGCAGGTTCAGGAATCCCTGGTGTTGCGCCGCACTACATCCCACCACCATCAACCTTCAACGTGCTTCTTGGCTCCTCCTGGTTCGATAAACCTTGGTTTCTTTCTGAGGGAAAACTTGCTGTTGTGCGCATCATACCTTCCTCTTGGGGTTCCCAATGAACGTGTGAGTTACACGCCATCAAGCTCTTTTTCCGGCGCCGTTACGGGGAGATCAAGACACGCTGCAAGGGAGTCTCCACTTCTCAATCTCTTTACTTTGTTTTTGTCTTGCTTTATTTTATTTACTACTTTGTTTGCTGCATTATATCAAAACACAAAAAAAAATTAGTTGCTAGCTTTACTTTATTTACTGTCTTGCACTCTATATCAAAAACACAAAAAAATTAGTTACTTGCATTTACTTAACTTATTTCATCATGTTTCCTTTTAATTTTACCACAAAAGACATACCGGTAGGACGTGGGTCTATAGTTGGGAGAAACAATATAGAAGAATTTTTCAATCATGTTAGTACCGTTGAAGCTTTTGAAGATAGACACTTGGTAGAACTTGCTCCTACTTATGAAATTGCTGCCGCTGCTTTAGTTCGCATGTTGGAAACTAAATTTGTTAATCTCAATCCTATAATCCAACACATGTTTCTTACACTCGGTGATATGGAAGAAGGGGAAAAGAAAGATTTTGTTTTAGAAACCCTTCTTAGAGAATTTGGTGGTCTAGCAAGAGAGGCTAGAAAGGTCTTTGCTAAATTTAATATGCTTGGTTCTCATACTAATTTTGTTGGTCTCCTTGAAAAAATGGACATGGATAGAATAAGGTACACTAATAATGCTAATGATGGTGGGGAGATCAAAGCACCAATACCATGTAAACTCCTAGCTATGAATGATGCACTAGAAAATAACTATGCTTGGCTTGTTCCTGAAAATTTGTTCGATGAGAGTAGCAAGCCCAAGACTAATGAAAAGGGAGACGCTGAAACTTATGTATCAAATATACTATGCATGGTTGAGAAAACTCCAAACCCCGCTGTAGATGTACCACCCTTTGATGTTACTTGATACACACTTTCTGCGCCTAGCTGAAAGGCGTTAAAGAAAAGCGCTTATGGGAGACAACCCATGTTTTTACTACAGTATTTTTTTTATATTTGAGTCTTGGAAGTTGTTTACTACTGTAGCAACATCTCCTTATCTTAGTTTTAAGTTTTTTTGTGCCAAGTAAAGTCTTTGATAGTAAAGTAAATACTAGATTTGGATTACTGCGCAGAAACAGATTTCTTTGCTGTCACGAATCTGGGTCTAATTCTCTGTAGGTAACTCAGAAAATTATGCCAATTTACGTGAGTGATCCTCAGATATGTACGCAACTTTCGTTCAATTTGGGAATTTTCATTTGAGCAAGTCTGGTGCCCTAATAAAATCCATCTTTACGGACTGTTCTGTTTTGACAGATTCTGCCTTTTATTTCGCATTGCCTCTTTTGCTATGTTGGATGAATTTCTTTGATCCATTAATGTCCAGTAGTTTTATGCAATGTCCAGAAGTGTTAAGAATGATTGTGTCACCTCTGAACATGTTAATTTTTATTGTGCACTTGAAAGTGCATGGAGCCCCCATGTGTGGTTTTGGTAATTAATGACAATCCCTATGGACTAATGTTTGCATTGAGTTATATTTGTAGGAGTTGTCCATAGGCAATTCTTGAACCATATGTTGGCTTCAAGGTTGCAATAAGAAGAATTTGATGAAGGATATCAAGTGTCAAGTATGTCTTGAAGATGAAGATGAAATGAGCCATCAAGTTACTTCAAGACATCAACATGTTTGTATTAGGTTGCAATAAGAAGAAATTGATGAAGGATATCAAGTGTCAAGTATGTCTTGAAGATGAAGATGAAGTTAGCCCTCAAGTTACTTCAAGACATCAACATGATGAAGAATGAAGAAATGAAGTGCAAGTTCAAGTTGAGCCAACTCGAAGAGATCATAAGCTTGAAGCTTGCCATGGAGAAATGAAGTGCTAGTTCAAGATGAGCCATCTTGAAGAGATCCTTTGATTGACTCTTGCCATCCATATGGTGATCATGGATATGTGAAGTTGCGCCGAAGAAGAAGCTCTCCCATGGTGGTTTATGGGGGAGCAATCTACAAGACTTCGTCAAGCAAGCACAAGCAAGAAAGGCGTTCCATCTTGTTGCGGTCAAGATCGTCATCATCGAGCTCAAGTGGAATGCGCAAGTATAAGGTTTGCTCTTGATAGGGTTTCTTTCTCACCGGTCTCATAGTGTAGTTGGAGACCGGTTTATAGTTTAGTTGCCGTACTATCAAGAGGGCTCTCGAGTGAGTAACTCGATCGTATCCTTCGGAGAGCTCAAACCTTTGCATCCTTGCATCATCTTTCTTGGTTGTTATTTGTATCTTATCCATATGGTGTTTTAGAGCTTGTGCTTATTCTCATGACAAGCTCTAGTTCATCGAAAACGGATTCCGCATGAATCACTTGTTGCGTTTTCGATATTGGAGTTTTTCTCGGTTTCTCGTATTGAGAGGTTTCACTCTAAAATTCATAGAAAACCTACCCCACTTGTTCTTAAGCTTTTCACTCTTTGTGGGGTATCTCTTGTCATCTTCTTTACAACAAAATTGGTTTCACCTAAATCCGATTTTCCTAACTCAAGTTGTTGCATTTTCCATATTGGAGGTTTTACCGGTTTGCTGTTTATAGATAGGTAAAACCTTTATCCATTTGTTTCTATCCTACCTTACTGGACTATGATGGTTTTCTGCATGATCTTGTAGAGATTTTTACTAGCTTCGAAACGAGCCCAAGATCATCAAAATCGGAGTCCGGATGCAAAAGTTCTTCAAGTTTCCGTGAAGCCGTTTTTTGGCCGGAAGTTGGGCGGAAGTTCCCGGAACTTCCGGTGAATTTCCGGTGAATTTCCGGAAATGACGAATCTGCACGCAGAAAACATACCGGGGGCATTCCGGGGGCGCCCTACTTCACCCGGAAGTTGGCCGGAACTTCCGGGGGGCGGAAGTTCCGCCCCAAATAACCGGAAGTTCCGGTTTTGATGTGTTTTGTGCTTAACGGGCAGATTTCTCTTGCCCTATTTAAGGGGGTCTTCTTCCCCAAAGTTCCCCATCCGTTTGAGCTCGTTTTTGCCCCCATTGTTGACCTTCTTTGAGCTTGCTATCTCCCTCTCCCTCCCATGAATCTTGCATCTATTTGAGAGAAAGATAGAGGAGATCTAGATCTACATCTTCACCAATCAAATCCCTCTCTTTGTGAGGGGAATCCACTAGATCTAGATCTTGGAGAAATTTTGTGTTCCTCCTCCTATTTGTTCTTCCTCTCTTATTCCCCCAATAGCTTTTGTAGCTTTGTTGGAATTTGAGAGAGAAGTACTTGAGCATCTTTGTGGTGTTCTTGCCATTACATTGGTGCATCGGTTTGAGTTCTCCACGGTGATTCGTGGAAGTGAAAGTAAGAAGGTTGTTACTCTTGGGTCTTTGGACCCTAGACGGCTTAGTGGCCTTTGTGGCATCTTTGTGGTGTTCTTGGGGACTCCAATTAAGTTGTGGAGAATCTTCAAGGGCAAGGCCTTTGTGGCATCTTAGTGGTGTTCTTGGGGACTCCAATTAAGTTGTGGAGATTCTTCAAGGGCAAGGCCTTTGTGGCAATTTGTTGGGAGCCTCCAATTAAATTGTGGAGATAGCCCCAAGCTTTGTGCGGGTTCGGTAACCTCCCTAAGGTTACATAGTGGATCGAGGACATCCCTCTTGGTGGGAATTCTCGAGGAGAATACGGTGGCCCTCGTGCATTTGGAGTGACTTGTCCTCCACACCGCTCCAACGGAGAGTAGCACTCGCAAGAGTGTGAACTTCGGGCTACATCGTCGTCTCCCGCGTGCCTCGGTTATCTCTATACCCGAGCTCTTTACTTATGCACTTTACCTTGTGATAGCCATCGTGCTTGAAGTTATATATATCTTGCTATCACATAAGTTGCTTGTATTGCTTAGCATAAGTTGTTGGTGCACATAGGTGAACCATTGTATATAGGCTTTGGGCTTGACAAAGTAAACGCTAGTTTTATTCCGCATTTGTTAAGCCCATCTCGTAAAAGTTTTTAAATCGCCTATTCACCCCCCCTCTAGGCGACATCCGTGTCCTTTCAATTGGTATCAGAGCAAGGTCTCTCATTCTTAGGCTTCACCGCCTTGAGAGTAAAGATGTCGGTTAGGGGATTAGCGCACAATAACTTGTTTATATTTGATGGCACAAATTATGATCTATGGAAAATTTATGTGCTTAATATTTTGCGGCGTATGTCCCCGGACATGGAGCGATTTCTTGACATGGGTTTTTCTTCTCCTAAGGATCCTCAAAATTTATCTCTTGAGGAGGAGAAAAACTCTTGCCTCGATGCTCTTGCTTCTCATGTGTTTTCCATTGTTGTGAGCAATGTAGTTACTTCTTCAATCATACCTTTTGGGAGCGCTCATGAATTATGGACAAAGCTTCAAGATAATATGATGTGTCCAATATCATTGAGGATGATTGTTTTGCTTCCACTTCCGGCCGTGATGAGTTCTCATCTTCATCCACTTCACCAAAGTGTGGTAAGACACAAGGTAATGATATGGTGAGTGGTGATGAAAATTGCAATGTTGATATTGAGCTTACTATTGATGATTCTTCATCTCTATCTCATTGCAATGCTTCATCTTTGGACTTAAACACATCTAGCACTAGAAATGATTTACATGCTTGTGTTGATAGTCCTTGCATATCATGTGTAAGTTGCTTGAATAAATCTCATGATGATATGCTTGATTTGTCTTGTGGCCATGATAAAAGTGCTTCTATTTCCTCTAGTTGTTGTGTGGCTAACAATGTAGAGGAAGCCAAAGATTCTATTGGTCAAGACAAGATCTTTAAAGGAGCCTCAAGTAACTCCTCATCTTTATCTCACGGTCCTCATATATGCCTTATGGCCAAGGGTTCCACGGTACCTCCTACCATGGAACCTAATATTTCTCGTGGTGATAAGGATGAGGATGAATATGAAGAAGAGGATTGGGTTGTCTCTCTACGCGATAAAGGTGAGAGCGTATTCAAGGTTATTTGCAAAGATAAAATTGCTAGCACTCACTTCTTTGAAATCTTGACTACCGCTATTGAGAGCCAAAAACTTATTTGGATGCATGAGAACACCATTGATAAAAAGGGTGCTCTTGAACGAGAGTATGCCGATGATGTAGCATCCTTAAAGAATGACCTTGAAGAAGAACAAGAGACCGTAGCCTCTCTTGAGGAGCAACTTGAAACCCTTGAGGTGTCTCAAAATGAAATATTTGCTAAACTCACTAAAGAAAGAGACCATGCTAAAGCTAAATTAAAATTGCTTAAAAATGAAAAGTCCAAAGTTGGTGTTGGTCATGATAAACTTGTTAAGGATCTAGATGATCTAGACAAGGCCCACAAGGCCTTGGAGAGCGAACACTCTATCCTCACCAAGTCATATGAGCAACTACAAGCTTCATATTTAAAAGAGCATGCTATGTTACCCTCTCTTCTTAATATGTCGTGTGATGATGCTTGTGCTACTAACTCTACTTCTTGTGAAGCATCTATCTTGAAGGAGAATGTTGAGCTAAGGGCTCAACTTGAGTTGCTAACTAGAAATTATGGGAAATTGGAAGAAAATCATGGAAAGCTTTCTAGCTCCCATGAGGATCTTCTAGCTTCTCATGATAGGCTAAATTTAGCTCATGAGGCTATCATATCAAAGGAAACACCTTGTGAGCCTCATGTGGATACTAGCACTACTACCCAAAATGCTATATTGCCATGTGCTAGTCCTAGTAATTCATCCACTCATAGTTTTGCTAAATATTGTGATGAATTATCTTCCTTGCCTTGTTGCTCTAACAATGAAGGTTCTACTTCCTCTAGTACTTGTGTTGTTACTAACCATGTAGAGGAAATCAAAGAGCTCAAGGCCCAAGTCACTTCTTTGAAGACCGACTTGGTAAAGAGTCAAGAAGGGAAATGCAAACTTGACACGATGTTAAGTGTGCAACAATCCCCCAATGACAAGAGTGGACTTGGATTCAACTCCAACAACAAGAACAAGTCCAAGAACAACAAGATTAAGAAGGGCCAATTACAAGTCAAAGACCCGGCCAAGATTGTTTGCTTCAAGTGCAAAATTGAAGGGCATCATGTTAGATCTTGCCCTTTGAAGAAGAAGCAAAAAGGGAAGCGGCCTCAAGCTCAAACTCATATTCAACCTCAAGTTGAAGAAATGCCACTTCCCAAGAATAATCAAGCCAATGCTCCCATTGTGGAGAAATCTAGTGAGAAGAAGGAGAAGAAAAGAACTTGCTACATATGCCGTGAGAAGGGCCACATCTCCTCCTCTTGCACTATAGGTACCTCATCCAACTCTATCACCATTGATGATGTTTATTCTCTTCGTAAGGATGAGGGTGGCAATGTGTTTGCCAAATTTGTTGGTGCCCAAAGTGGTGTCAAGAAAAGAACCATTTGGGTTGCCAAGCCTATTGTGACTAACCTCTTAGGACCCAACTTAGTTGGGGACCAACAATCCAAAACTTGATCAATAGGTGCTTGTTGGAGGGCATTGGAGACTTGGCTACATCATGAAGAATTAAGGGATCTTCATCATTTATATTATCTCAAGCCAAGTCTTTTGGTTATCTTGCTTCTATCATATATTCAATGTTCCTCCTTGCGGTAACATGTTCTCAACTCATTTATATTAAAGTTACTCGCCCCTTTGCATGTGTTAGTTTTGTTCCTAACATGTGTTTGTATATGTTGTGCTTCCTAATAGTTTTGCTTGAGAAATCAAGTCTATGCATGTTGGGTTGCACACCATGTATTTGTGTTCGTGTTGGAGCCTCTTTGCATCTTGTTGTATCTTATATGGCTCTTATGAGCGATTAATGGACAATCCCATTTTGGGGGAGTGATATTCCTTTGGGAATTTCATGATCCTAAACAATGTGTGTACATGAGGAATATCACTTAGAATTGATATTGCGATATTATCTAGTCGCTATCACTACAAGAAAAGTTGTCATGGCCGACGAAGTTGAAGTCGCGCCGTGGTTGCTGGTGTACCATGGCCGACGATTTTGGGTCCCTCCGTGGTGCATGTCAAAACTTTTTTTTTCTCGTTTTTGAGGCCACCTAGCCCGACGAAAGCGGCCAAAACGTCGCGTATGGTGGCCCGGGACGTGGTGCATCGCGAATTCTCGGGTTCGCCGGCCGAGTCAACGCAAATCCGCACCGCCGAGGGATGTAGGGCC
>NC_061508.1:338125836-338149446 GCF_022539505.1 Lolium rigidum
AAGACAAAATAATGAAAGAGTATATACAGCAGAGAGGGCAAGGAAAAATAGTACCTTCAAGTTTATTCGCATGATCACGGTACCCGATGAATTGGGTACCGAGGCGAACAAACTCCTTCATCGCAGGCTGAAGAAAAAGCAAAAAGAACAAGAAAAGTCAACATATGAAGGAAAAATTCGACAAGACTTACGCATGAAACAAAGGGGAGCCAACAAATGCTGAAATGTTCGGAAAGAGAGTAGGAAAAATCTTACATCATACAATGAAGGAGTCGTGGAACTACCAGCCAGAAGGAGAGGTTCTTTGGATGCTTCTACCCTAGCTCTCTTTGGTGAAGAGGCTCGGGGGCTGGCAATTGGAGTGGGATGCTCTGCATCTCGTTGAGGAGGCGAAGTTTCATCCCCATGAGCTTCAGAAACAACTAAAGTACGAGACGTACTCGTTCGAGCAGTCGCGTCAATAGGTTGAATTTCATCCTCATCATCACTACAAAAAGGCGACAAGATAGTAATAAAATATAGTCGAAACAATCAATGGCAAAACAACAAACAGCGGCAGGAACTTACGAGCTGATAAGAGCATCGGTGTAAGGGTCGAAAGTTGTCCTTTTTTCAGTAGGAGCAACTTCTTCGGCAGGAGGTGTGCCAGTCTTGGAGGGGCCGGAGTCGACAACTTCATCCCTTTTTCTCTTGTTCCTGGGGGAAACAGCTGGGGGAGGAGAGTGTGCCGATCCGGTAGCCTCGGATTCATTTTCCTTTTCAGAGGATACCGCAGATTTTCGAGAACCCGCGGCTTCACTCTCAGGGCGAGAAGTACCCTGGTTGTCATTGGCGACAACGGCCCGTTCTTCAACTTCTCCACCTTCAGGCAGGGGAGGAAGAGAAACAATATCTGGATGGTTCTACAAAAAGAAGAATGTCGAGAAAAAAGAAAAAAAAAGTTATGCAAAGGATGTCAACAAAAATATGTACTCGAGAAAAATAGTTCATACAAAAATTACCTCAAGGAGCGTGTTGGTGGCGCTATATGGCTTTACGCGACAAGACGAGGGGACAGGATCTTTCTTGTTGAGGGAGGAGATTTTTCGGACAAGTTTTTCTTAATCCTTGACCGGCAAATCCACCGACAAGCGATCCACATCTTTGTCGCCAGCATACTTCCAGAGGGGACTTTTGCGAGCTTGCAGAGGCTGCACTCTAATCCTAAGGAAATACGCTGTGATCTGTACACCCGACAGTTCTTGTCCTCTGGTATTTTGGAGTTGGTGGATGCGTGTCATCAAGGCTTCTGTCGCCGCTTTTTCTTCGTCGGTAGGCTCTGCATCCCAGGAACGACGGCGACAGATTCTCTCGGTACCATCAAAAGGAGGGATGTTGTCTTCAACAGAGCCATGATTCTCCTCATGAATGTACAACCACTTTTTGCGCCACCCTTGTACTGAGTCAGGGAATTTGACGTCGAAATATTCGACGTCAGGGCGGACGCAGATGACAACGCCGCCAATGTTATAGGCGACGCCGTGGGAGCCATTACGGCGACAGAAGAAAATGCGTTTCCATAGAGCCCAGTTAGGCTGGACTCCAAGGAAAGCTTCACAAAGCGTGATGAAGATTGAGATGTGAAGGATGGAGTTGGGAGTAAGATGGCGCAGTTGCAGTCCGTACATAAAAAGCAACCCCCGCAAGAAATTGTGAATGGGGGCGGAAAGACCACGGATGAGGTGATCGACGAAACTGACCCGATACTCCATTGGAGGGATTGGGTAGCTTTCTTCGCTGGGGAAGCAAAGCGCGCCTTCCTTCTTGCTGATCCCCAGTTTCTTTAGTAGGTTGATGTCTTGAGGGGAGATTTTGGATCTCTCCCACTCCGTATTCCCCAGATCTTCGGTCGCCATCTTGGACTCGGGCGTGTTGTGCCTGGTGAGTCTGCGCGGAGGCATCAACAATGGCGCCGGAGCAACGTGCGAAGTATAGATTGAGCTCAGGAACTGTGGGGCGCAAGGGAGAATCTTGGCAGAGGAGAGCAGGGGAGCGGCGCGAGCGAAAGTGTCCAAGGAGGAAGACGATGACCTTAAATACGAGGTGCCGTGAATCGATGCGCCGTTGGATGGATAAAATGTGGGATAGATGGTGACACGTGGACAAGTGGTAAAATCGCAAATTCACTGAGAAGGGAACGAACGGGCGCTACAGTGCGTGCGCCAGGAAAAGTGGAGGACGTGTGTCCCCCACTTGCACGACGTGTCAACGTGGTAAATAATTTGGGCCCACGAGACAGAGGGAGAGAAGTTCTCGCGTTTTCTCGATACAGTGATCGTGGCTATCATCAGCAATGATGTCACCTTTGCAAGAGAAAATCTCGGCTACGAAGTTTCGTAAGAATGGCGACAGCAGAAGATTGTTGATTATTTCGAGAGCCTTTGATCAAATACAAGTTTTTGCCCAAATGCTCGGGGGCTACTTTGGAAAAAGGAAAAAATATACTATGACAAAATAGAAATGGCGAGAGCCTATGATCAAATGCAAGCATTTGTTCATAGCCTCGGGGGCTACTCCCATCGGGAGCGCTGTTCGCGCACCCGATAGATATAAAAATTAGAGAAAAGATGACAATATAGCGACATGAGGCATTAAAGTGTTGAGCCTACAACCAAGCACTAGTCCTTGGCTGTAGCCTCGGGGGCTACTCCCATCGGGAAAGCTGTTCGCGTGCCCGATGAAATTATAAAAAAAAAGAGGAAAAAGAAAGAAAGAAGAACTGAGTATATTTCGAGTTATACAAATAACTCTACATATACTCCCATCGGGAAGGAAAAATAAGTCATCCGTTGACTCAATACAATGTGCTATTCCAGCAGCCGAAAAAGCACTTGAAAATATATTCTCAGAGCGCCAAAGTTGCGAATAATCTCTGAATGCCGCAAAATTTGCGAAGGTAAGACCCCAGATCCGTTCTGAGCGGCGTGGCGCCATCTCTGACGTCGGTTTGCTACTTTTTTCCGTATCAACAGATACGAAGAAAAATCCTAACAGACACGTTAGGTACCCGATAAAATATGACTGGGACTCGACAGAATGGTAAGACCTTAAGCGGCACCTGTCGAAGTTTACACCAGTATCCCGAGATCATGTCTAGGGACGTGATCTTGAAGTAGGTTTTTGCGGATTGCCACTAGAGCAGTTAACTAATACCTGATCCATTAGATGAACTAGCCCCAACTACCATTATCCATGTAAAATATATAATTTCATATTCAAAGCTATACGATAAAGTTCAGAGTTATTGAACAAATATAAAGTTGGAGATTTTCCCTGACTCTGCGATTCAAGCAAAATCTCGGGGGCTACTGACATAGGCATCCCAAATGGGCCTGCCGAAGATGGTACCCGGGGTTTATTGAAGGCCCACGACCCGAAGGATAAGAAGATTCGGAAGCCCAAGATACTATTAAGGAAAGCTAGTGTTGTAATAGGAATCATTGTCTGTAATCTTGCGGGACGGGTTAGAAACCCTCCCGGACTCTGTAAACTTGTGTATCACGAATCCCTCGGCTCCGCCTCCTATATAAGGGGGAGTCGAGGGACAAAGAAGGGATCGAATCATTGTCTCACGAACCCTAGTTTTTATATCGTCGAGTACTTTTCGGCTGAAACCTTCGAGATCTACTTGCCCTCTACATCCAACGAAACCCTAGTCTACAACTTGTAGGCATTGACAAGTTAATACCTTATCACCGGGTGATGATTCCCCTCTCCGGCAGGGTGCCGGAGGCGATCTCCTGAATCCCCCGAGATGGGATTGGCGACGGCGGCGTCTCTGGAACTTTTTCCGTATCGTGGCTCTCGGTAATAGGGTTTTCGCGACGGAGAGTATAAGTAGGCGGAAGGGCAGAGTCGGGGGGCTCACGAGGGGCCCACACCATAGGGCGGCGCGGGCCCCTTCTTGGCCGCGCCGCCTTGTGGTGTCGCCACCTCATGGCCCCACTTCGTATCCTCTTCGGTCTTCTGGAAGCTCCGTGGAAAAATAAGACCCTGGGCGTTTGTTTCGTCCAATTCCGAGAATATTTCCTGTGTAGGATTTCTGAAACCAAAAACAGCACAAAACAAGAACTGGCGCTTCGGCATCTTGTTAATAGGTTAGTGCCGGAAAATGCGTATAAATGATGTAAAGTGTATATAAAACATGTGAGTATTATCATAAAACTAGCATGGAACATAAGAAATTATAGATACGTTTGAGACGTATCAAGCATCCCCAAGCTTAGTTCCTACTTGCCCTTGAGTAGGTAAACGATAACAAGGATAATTTCTGAAGTGACATGCTATCATAATCTTGATCAATACTATTGTAAAGCATATGAGATGAATGAAGTGATTCGAAGCAATGGTAAAGACAATGTCTTAAACAACTGAATCATATAGCAAAGACTTTTCATGAATAGTACTTTCAAGACAAGTATCAATAAGTCTTGCATAGGAGTTAACTCATAAAGCAATAGATTCTTAGTAGAAAGTTTTGAAGCAACACAAAGGAAGATATAAGTTTCAGCGGTTGCTTTCAACTTCAACATGTTTATCTCATGGATGATTGTCAACACAAAGTAATATGGTGAATGCAAATAAGCAAGTATGTAGGAATCAATGCATACAGTTGACACAAGTGTTTGCTTCTAAGATAGAAGGAAGTAGGTAAACTGACTCAACATAAAGTAAAAGAAAGGCCCTTCGCAGAGGGAAGCATGGATTACTATTTTTGTGCTAGAGCTTTTCATTTTGAAAACATAGAAACAATTTTGTCAACGGTAGTAATAATTCATATGTCTTATGCATAAGACATCCTATAAGTTGCAAGCCTCATGCATAGAATACCAATAGTGCTCGCACCTTGTCCTAATTAGCTTGGATTTACATGCATTATCATTGCATAGAATATGTTTCAACCAAGTGTCACAAAGGGGTACCTCTATGTCGCCTGTACAAAGGTCCAAGGAGATAGATCGCATTTGATTTCTCGTTTTTGATAGATCTCAACTAAGGACATCCATTCCGGGACAACATAGAAAACAGATAATGGACTCCTCTTTAATGCATAAGTGTAACCCACAAGTATAGGGGATCGCAACAGTCTTCGAGGGAAGTAAAACCCAAATTTATTGATTCGACACAAGGGGAGGTAAAGAATACCTATAAGCCTTAACAACTGAGTTGTCAGTTCAGCTGCACCTGGAAAAGCACTAGTAACAAGGGTGATGTGAAAGCAGCAGTAATATGAGAGCAGATAGTAATGAGTAACACGAGCAGCAGTAGCAGTAATATGAGAGCAATGGCACCGTAAAATAGTTGATACTACTTCCAATGTCATATAGGAACGAGTATATGATGATGAGAGATGGACCGGGGTTCCCGACTATCTACACTAGTGGTAACTCTCCAATAACAAGTGTTGGGTGAACAAATTACAGTTGGGCAATTGATAGGATTGAAATAGCATTAAGACAGTAACATCAAGATTATTAATCATGTAGGCATGTTTTCCATATATAGTCATACGTGCTCGCAATGAGAAACTTGTATAACATCTTTTGTCCTACCAGCTCGGTGGCAGCCGGGCCTCTAGGGAATCTACTGGAAATTAAGGTACTCCTTTTAATAGAGCACCGGATCAAAGCATTAACACTTGGTGAAAACATGTGATCCTCATACCTAAGCCTTCCCCTCCAGATATCCCAGTTGCTGTCACTCTGGGGCCTCGGGTTCCAGACGTAGACATGTGCAAACAACTTGTAGATACAATCTAAGCAATAAGTATAGAGCTTAAATCTAAGATCATGCCACTCGGGCCCTAGTGACAAGCATTAAACACAACAAGATTGCAGCAACAATAACTTCACAAACTTTATAGATAGATTAATCATAATGTAACAATCCATCGGATCCCAACAAACACAACACCGATTACATCAGATGAATCTCAATCATGTAAGGCAGCTCATGAGATCATTGTATTGAAGTACATGGGGGAGAGAATACCAACTAGCTACAGCTAGAACCCGTAGTCCATGGGGGAACTACTCACGGAGCATGATGGAGGCGGTGGCGTCGATGGAGATGGCTTCCGGGGCACTTCCCCGTCCCGGCGGCGTGCCGGAACAGAGATTTTGTCCCCCGAATTGGAGTTTCGCGATGGCGGCGGCACCCCTAGAGTCTTTCTGGAGTTTCGTCAATTCGTGTCGCGTTTTTAGGTCGAAAGGGGTCTTATAGGCGAAGAGGCGGCGCAGGAGAGCGCCTGGGGCCTCCTCACCATAGGCTGGCACGGCCAGGCCTGGGGCCGTGCCGCCTTACGGTGTGGTGGCCCCCTGGCCCGCCTCCTACTCTCCTTCGGTGTTCTGGGGTCTTCCGGGAAAAATAAGATTCTGGGTCTTTGTTTCATCGAATTCCGAGAATATTGTCTGAACAGCCTTTCTGGAACCAAAAACAGCAGAAAACAGGAACTGGCACTTCGGCATCTTGTTAATAGGTTAGTTCCGGAAAATGCATAAAAACATTATAAAGTGCGAGCAAAACATGTAGGTATTGTCATAAAACAAGCATGGAACATCAGAAATTATAGGTACGTTGGAGACGTATCAAGCATCCCCAAGCTTAGTTCCTGCTCGCCCTCGAGTAGGTAAACGATAAAAAGAATAATTTCTGTAGTGACATGCTACTTACATAATCTTGATCATACTATTGTAAAGCATATGAGATGAATGAAGTGACTCAAGGCAATGATCTATAGTTGCTAACAATTAGATAACATATAGCAAAACTTTTCATGAATAGTACTTTCAAGACAAGCATCAAAAGTCTTGCATAAGAGTTAACTCATAAAGCAATAAATTCAAAGTAAAGGCATTGAAGCAACACAGAGGAAGATTTAAGTTTCAGCAGTTGCTTTCAACTTTCAACATGCATATCTCATGGATAATTGTCAACACAAAGTAGAATAATAAGTGCAATAAGCAAGTATGTAAGAATCAATGCACAGTTGACACAAGTGTTTGCTTCTAAGATGGAAGGAAGTAGGTAAACTGACTCAACATAAAGCAGGGATAAAATCATGTGCTAGAGCTTTTTAAGTTTTGAAATCATATAGAGAGTATAAAAGTAAAGTTTTGAGAGGTGTTTGTTGTTGTCAACGAATGGTAGTGGGCACTCTAACCCCCTCATCAAACAGACTTTCAATGAGCGGCTCCCATGAAGGACGTTATCTCTACCAGCAAGGTAGATCATCCCTCTTCTCTTTTGTTTACACATGTACTTTTAGTTTTATTTATGGTTGACACTCCTCCCAACCTTTTGCTTTCACAAGCCATGGCTAGCCGAATCCTCGGGTGCCTTCCAACATTCACATACCACGAAGGAGTGTCTATTTGCAAAATTAAGTTGCTTACTGATGAATCAGGGCAAAACACGTGAAGAGAATTATTAATGAAAGTTAATTAATTGGGGCTGGGAACCCCGCTGCCAGCTCTTTTTGCAAAATTATTGGATAAGCGGATGAAGCCACTAGTCCATTGGTGAAAGCTGCCCAACAAGATTGAAAGATAAAACACCACATACTTCCTCATGAGCTATAAAACATTGACACAAATAAGAGATAATAAAGTTTTGAATTGTTTAAAGGTAGCTGATGACCCACAAGTATAGGGGATCGCAGCAGTCTTCGCGGGTAGTAAAACCCAATTTATTGATTCGACACAAGGGGAGACAAAGAATACTTGAAAGCCTTAATAGCGGAGTTGTCAATTCAGCTGCACTGGAAACAGACTTGCTCGCAAGAGTTTATCGAGTAGTAACAGTTTTATAGCAAGAGTGGCAGCAGTGAAATAACAAGCAAGCAGAAGTAACAGAGACAGCAGTAGTGATTATAGTAAACAACAGGATTAAAATACCGTAGGCACGGGGACGGATAACGGGCGTTGCATGGATGAGAGAAACTCATGTAACAATCAAGCGGGGCATTTGCGGATAATAATAAAACGGTGTCTAAGTACAAAGCAATCAATAGGCATGTGTTCCAATTATAGTCGTACGTGCTCGCAATGAGAAACTTGCACAACATCTTTTGTCCTACCAGCCGGTGGCAGCCGGGCCTCAAGGGAATCTACTCGGATATTAAGGTACTCCTTTTAATAGAGTACCGGAGCAAAGCATTAACACTCCGTGAACACATGTGATCCTCACATCACTACCATCCCCTCCGGTTGTCCCGATTTCGTCACTTCGGGGCCATTGGTTCCGGACAGACGACATGTGTATACAACTTGCAGGTAAGACCATAAACAATGAATATCATGATGAAATAATAACATGTTCAGATCTGAGATCATGGCACTCGGGCCCTAGTGACAAGCATTAAGCATAACAAGTTGCAACAATATCATCAAAGTACCAATTACGGACACTAGGCACTATGCCCTAACAATCTTACACTATTACATGACCAATCTCATTCAATCCCTACCATCCCCTTCAGCCTACAGCGGGGGAATTACTCACACATGGATGGGGGAAACATGGCTGGTCGATGGAGAGGCGTCGGTGGTGATGATGGCGATGATCTCCTCCAATTCCCCGTCCCGGCGGAGTGCCAGAACGGAGACTTCTGGCTCCCGAGACGGAGTTTCGCGATGTGGCGGCGTTCTGGAGGGTTTCTGGCGACTTCCACCTCTCTCTGTGCGTTTTTAGGTCGAGGGCGATAAGTAGTCCGAAGGAGGGCGTCGGGGGCCGACCGAGGCCGCCACACACTAGGGCCGCGCGGGCCCCTCCTGGGCTGCGCCGGCCTAGTGTGTGGGGCCCTCGTGCCCCCACCTGGCTTGCCCTTCTGGCTCCGTAAGTATTCTGGGAAAATAGGGCCTTCTGTATAAATTCCGAGGTTTTTCCTGAAAGTTGGATTTCTGCACAAAAACGAGACACTGAATCAGTTCTGCTGAAAACAGCGTTAGTCCATGTTAGTTGCATCCAAAACACACAAATTAGAGGCAAAACAACAGCAAAAGTGTTCGGGAAAGTAGATACGTTTTGGACGTATCAACTCCCCCCAAGCTTAGCTTATTGCTTGTCCTCAAGCAATTCAGTTAACAACTGAGCGATAAAAGAACTTTCACGAACACATTTGTTCATATGATGTAAATATTCTCATGCTATGGCTAACACTTAGGCAGTTTATAATAAGATACATGCAAATAAGATCATCTAATAGCTATGTCAATCATGGAAAGGTACCAACAATTAATAATAAGCATCATGAATCATGTATATAAGCAGGATTGCAATGTTCATAAAAGAGTATGATAGAGTGGTATCTCGCTTGCCCATATTTGATCAGCAAAACATAAATGCTCGAGCACCTCACGAAGTTCATAGAAAGACTAGAAATAGTGATTGTCAAAGATAAAAGCATCAAAGTTATACCACAATCAATCATATTTTGAGACAAGCATATTACACTAAGAATGACAGTTGTGCTCTCAAGAAAGTGCTCAAAGAAAGGATGGAGACACAACATAAAAGTAAAAGATTGACCCTTCGCAGAGGGAAGCAGGGATTAACATGCGCTAGAGCTTTTCATTTTTGAAACAGGAGTAAAATTATTTTGAGAGGTGTTTGTTGTTGTCAACGAATGGTAATGGGTACACCAACTACCTCGCCAACCGGACTTTCAACAGCGGCTCCCATGAAGGACGTTATCTCTACCAGCAAGGTAGATCATTCCTCTTCTCTTTTGTTTACACATGTATTTTAGTTTTATTATGGGTGACACTCCCCCCAACCTTTGCTTACACAAGCCATGGCTAACCGAATCCTCGGGTGCCTTCCATCAATCACATACCATGGAGGAGTGTCTATTTGCAAAATTAAGTTGCTTACTGATGAATCAGAGCAAAACATGTGAAGAGAATTATTAGTGAAAGTTGATTAATCGGGGCTGGGAACCCCATTGCCAGCTCTTTTTGCAAAATTATTGGATAAGCGGATGTGCCACTAGTCCATATGAAAATCCGTCAAGAGTAAATGACAAGGTTGAAAGTTAAACACCACATACTTTCTCATGAGCTATGAAACGTTAACACAAATTGAGAAGCATTTTGAAGGTTTAAAGGTAGCGCATGAGAATTTACTTGGAATGGTTTGAAATGCCATGCATAGGTATTTATGGTGGACACTCTGAATAACTTGGTTTTCATGTGTTTGGAAGCACGAGCAGCGTTCCCGCTCAGTACAAGTGAAGGCTAGCAAAAGACTAGGGAGCGACAAATCAAGAGAGCAATGAATCGTCATAATCATGCTTGCGGCAAAATAAATTAACTGAGGCATAAAAGTGATACAAGAACTCTGAAGCAATGTAAATCATCGAGGCTTAATTGACTTTTGTTCAGTCATATGCATGCGTGAGAATGTGCCAAGTTAATTCAAACGAATTATTCAGAGGAGGATACCACAATATCATACCTATCTATGAATAAAACAATGCAAGCAAACATCCATGACATGCTACTCATATTAATAAATTGGAGCTAAACATGAGAGATCATGAACTACTAGACTTTCTTAAATGACATATACCTCACATGAACCAACTAAGCATGCTCACATGGATGAGTATATGTACAAAAATGAAAACAAATAGAGTTCATACCAGCCTCTCACCATAATCAGATTGTCGTAGATCGTCATTATTGCCTTTTCACTTGTGTAGCTTGGATAATATGAAATGAAAACCACGCTCCAGCCACCGAAGACCATTGAACTCATAATGAACTTTACAAACCAAAGAAGAACAGCAAATATTTTTGGTGTTTTCGAATTTGGAAACAAGAACAAAAGGAAACAAGCAAACAAAGCAAAATCTTTTGGGTTTTCTTATAGCAAACTAGCAATAGCAAATAAAGCAAGACAAATGCAAGAAACCAAAATAAACAAATGGTGAAGAGAAACAACAGAAATATTTTTGGTCTTTTTGTGTTTTAAGAAGGAAACAAAGCAAGAACAAGAAAATGAAAACTAAAAGAAACACAGAAAAGCAAGATGGCAGAAATCTGCCAAAACCGACAAAGATGCAGAAATCGGTTTTTACAAAAATCTTCCATTGCTCAGCTCGAAAAGTGTTCAACTAATGAAAGTTAGATAACAACCTGGGGAACATGCACAAAAATTGGCAGCTCAAAATAACGTTCTGGCTGTGCACACGAATTTTTTTTGTAACAGTCCAGAATCTGTTTTCAGGCAGCACTTCCCCAAATATCATCTCCCTCTCATTAGAAAACCACTCAAAGAAACTAAACAAGTATGTACAAGTATCCAGCAACCATAATATGCAAAGAATGAGTGATGCCGGTATACCTTCCCCCAAGCTTAGGCTTTTGACTCTTCTTGATCACATTATATCACCCTTCTCTCTTGACCCTTGAAAACTGCCACACCAAACTTCTCATAAACTTCATTAGAGGGGTTAGTACTCAAAAACTTTAATCCACTTTAGTCCTGTAGTGACACATTGCAAGAACTCAATAAAACATTAGCTACAGCTCTCCACGTCTAGAAAGCCTCACTTAAAGTCCACAAGAGACAATGCAAAAAACAGAGACAGAATCTGTCAAAACAGAACAGCCAGTAAAGACGAATTTTTAAGAGGTACTTCCGTTGCTCAAATCAGAAAACTCAAAACTAATGAAAGTTGCGTACATATCTGAGGATCACTCACGTAAATTGGCAGATTTTTCTGAGTTACCTACAGAGAACCCTACCCAAATTCGTGACAGCAAGAAATCTGTTTCTGTGCAGAAATCCAAATCTAGCATCAACCTTCTATTAGAGACTTTACTTGGCACAATAATGCAATAAAGTAAAGATACAAAGGTATTGCTACAGTAAGTAAAACAAGTGGAAGAAGAAAGAGATGTTGTTTACCTTCTCTATGCATATAAAAAGTATTTGTTAACAAGGTTGATCAAGTCTTGCCACCAAATAAATTTTACATAGCATAAGAAGAAATAAACCTCAAATCAATCATGTTACCTTGAATTGTATTGATATGGATCCAATCACAAGAGTTTGATATTCTTCTTTAGGCTCATATATAGGACAATCGATAGTTTCAACTTTGATAGTTCTCACATTAGAAATAGTATTAACTCCACATGCTTTTTCAATCCTCTTGGGGAAATAGACGGTGTGCTCCCTATCATCAACATTGAAAGTAACCTTTCCTTTATTGCAATCAATAACAGCCCCTGCGGTGTTAAGAAAAGGTCTCCCAAGAATAATAGACATATTATCATCTTCGAGCATTTACAACACAACAAAATCAGTTAATATCAAGCGGTTATTAGTAACTTGAACAGGAACATCCTCACATATACCAACATGAATAGCAGTAGATTTATCAGCCATTTGCAAAGATATATCAGTAGGTATCAACTTATCTAAGTAAAGTCTCTTATAAAGAGAAAAAGGCATAACACTAACACCGGATCCCAAGTCACATAGAGCAGTTTTAACATAATTATTCTTAATAGAACAAGGAATAGTAGGTATACCTGGGTCGCCCAACTTCTTTGGAACTTTGCCATTGAAAGAGTAATTAGCAAGCATAGTAGAAATTTCCTCATTGGGGATTTTCCTTTTGTTAGTAACAATATCTTTCATATACTTTGAATAAGGAGGCAATTTAATAGCATCGGTCAAAGGGATTTGCAAGAATAAAGGTTTCATCCAATCACAAAATTTATTATAGTGTTCTTCTTCCTTTGATTTTAGTTTCTTAGCAGGAAAAGGCATTTGCTTTTGCACCCATGGTTCTCTTTCATTACCATGTTTCTTAGCAATAAAATCTTCTTTAGTATACTTTTTATTTTTATCTTGCTTTTCAGGTTCATCTTCAACTTCTTCTTTTTCAGAAACATCATTCTTATCATTACCATTATTATTATCATGTTCATTACACTTTCAGTTTCAGCATCAGAAATAGAAATACTATTAGGATCATTAACAGGTTCAGAGGATTCTACAACATTTTTATGTTTCTTCTTGTTTTTCTTAGAAGGAGCACTAGGTTCAATGCGTTGAGAATCTTGTTCAATTCTTTTGGGATGCCCTTCAGGATATAGAGGATCCTGGGTAGAGACACCACCTCTAGTTGTTACTTCATAATCATGTTTCTTTTTAGAATTATTTTGTAATAAGTCATTTTGCACTTTAGTGAGTTGATCAATTTGAGTTTGAACCATTTGAAAATGTTTAACAAGCATCTTAACATCATTGGAGGTTCTCTCCACAATATCATGCAAATTGCTAATAGCTTGAGAATTTTCCATTAGATGATTCTCTACTCTCATATTAAAATTTTCTTGCTTAACAATATAATTATCAAACTCATCTAAGCATTGCGCAGGAGGTTTTGAATACGGAATATCTTCCCTCGTAAAGCGCTGAAGGGAGTTTACCTCAATCATGGATGAAGGGGGAATTATCTCACATATATCTTCTGTGGGAGGTAGATTCTTCACATCTTCAGATTTAATACCTTTCTCCTTGAGAGACTTCTTGGCTTCCCTCATATCTTCATCATTCAATTTAATTAAACCCCTCTTCTTCAATATTGGCGTTGGAATTGGTTCAGGCGTAGTCCAATCATCATGATTCCGGCCTATTTTAGCCAATAATTCTTCAGCTTCGTCTGGAGTTCTTTTCCGGAAACACAACCAAGCACAACTATCCGGGTATGCCCTAGACTCAATGGTTAGTCCACTATAAAATATATCAAGTAAATCATTCTTTTCTAAATCATGTCCAGGTCGAGCTCTGATAAGAGAACAAAATCTTGCCCAAGCCTCAGGCAATTTCTCTTCATCTCCCTGGTCAAATCTATAAATTTTCTGTAAAGCAACATGTTGAGCACTAGCAGGAAAGTATTTTCGAAAGAAAACATCACGCAAATCAGTTGGACTTTTAATAGAACCAGGAGGCAAATTATTATACCAAGTTTTAGCATCATCCTTTAATGAGAAAGGAAAAAATTTAGCGACAAAATAAGTACGCATCTTGATATCATCAGAAAACAAGCTACTCATAGAAGAAAGTTCAATCATGTGTTCTACAGCACTTTCTTTTTCAGTACCACAAAAGGGTGCTTTCTCTACAATAGCTATATGAGATAAATCAAGAGAAAAATCATAATCTTTATCCTTAATGCATATAGGAGATGTGGCAAATTTAGGATCAGGAGATAACTTATGTCTAACAGTATATTGTTTGAGAAACTTTTTAATTTTACTTGCATCAGCAGTAGCATTGCATCAATTAATAAAATCATCATTAAGCTCCACATAATCTTCATCAGGATCATCACTAGAATAATCAAGTTCAGGTGAATTAACAGGTGTAGTAGCATCAGGAGTTTCAGTATTTTCAATTTGTCTAGACCTAGCAATTGTAGCATCTAGAAAGGATCCCAATGAACCACTATCATCAAGCACAGTAGAAACATTATCAATATCATAAGAGTTTTCAGATTCAGCAGAAGTACCAGCAAGTGAAGCTTGTGGCGGTGAAACAAGTTTATCAATCACAGATGGTGAATCAAGAGCAGCAGAGGTACTCAGAGTTGTACCTTTTCTTGTAGTGGATGGTAATATGGCGACTTTAGGATCGCGAGTTTTACCCATGATGGAGAATTTGCAGCTAACAATATCAATCCAAGTGAACTTCCAAATAAAGCTATGCTCCCCGGCAACGGCGCCGTAGAACATGATCTTGATGACCCACAAGTATAGGGGATCGCAGCAGTCTTCGCGGGTAGTAAAACCCAATTTATTGGTTCGACACAAGGGGAGACAAAGAATACTTGAAAGCCTTAACAGCGGAGTTGTCAATTCAGCTGCACCTGGAAACAGACTTGCTCGCAAGAGTTTATCAGTAGTAACAGTTTTATAGCAATAGCAGTAGTGAAATAATAGCAGCAGAGTAACAGAAATAGCAGTAGTGATTATAGTAAACAGCAGGATTAAAATACTGTAGGCACGGGGACGGATGAACGGGCGTTGCATGGATGAGAGAAACTCATGTAACAGTCAAGCAGGGGCATTTGCGAGATAATAATAAAACGGTGTCTAAGTACAAAGCAATCAATAGGCATGTGTTCCAATTATAGTCGTACGTGCTCGCAATGAGAAACTTGCACAACATCTTTTGTCCTACCAGCCGGTGGCAGCCGGCCTCAAGGGAATCTATCGTATATTAAGGTACTCCTTTTAATAGAGTACCGGAGCAAAGCATTAACACTCCGTGAACACATGTGATCCTCACATCACTACCATCCCCTCCGGTTGTCCCGATTTCGTCACTTCGGGGCCATTGGTTCCGGACAGCGACATGTGTATACAACTTGCAGGTAAGACCATAAACAATGAATATCATGATGAAATAATAACATGTTCAGATCTGAGATCATGGCACTCGGGCCCTAGTGACAAGCATTAAGCATAACAAGTTGCAACAATATCATCAAAGTACCAATTACGGACACTAGGCACTATGCCCTAACAATCTTACACTATTACATGACCAATCTCATCCAATCCCTACCATCCCCTTCAGCCTACAGCGGGGGAATTACTCACACATGGATGGGGGAAACATGGCTGGTCGATGGAGAGGCGTCGGTGGTGATGATGGCGATGATCTCCTCCAATTCCCGTCCCGGCGGAGTGCCGAACGGAGACTTCGGCTCCCGAGACGGAGTTTCGCGATGTGGCGGCGTTCTGGAGGGTTTCTGGCGACTTCCACCTCTCTCTGTGCGTTTTTAGGTCGAGGGCGATAAGTAGTCCGAAGGAGGGCGTCGGGGGCCGACCGAGGCCGCCACACACTAGGGCCGCGCGGGCCCCTCCTGGGCTGCACCGGCCTAGTGTGTGGGGCCCTCGTGCCCCCACCTGGCTTGCCCTTCTGGCTCCGTAAGTATTCTGGGAAAATAGGGCCTTCTGTATAAATTCCGAGGTTTTTCCTGAAAGTTGGATTTCTGCACAAAAACGAGACACCAGAATAGTTCTGCTGAAAACAGCGTTAGTCCGTGTTAGTTGCATCCAAAACACACAAATTAGAGGCAAAACAACAGCAAAAGTGTTCGGGAATGTAGATACGTTTTGGACGTATCAGTAGCACATGAAGTATTTACTTGGAATGGCAGAAAATACCACATAGTAGGTAGTTATGGTGGACACAAATGGCATAGGTTTTGGCTCAAGGTTTTGGATGCACGAGAAACATTTCCTCTCAGTACAAGGCTTTGGCTAGCAAGGTTGTTTGAAGCAAATACAAGTATGAACCGGTACATCAAAACTTACATAAGAACATATTGCAAGCATTATAAAACTCTACACTGTCTTCCTTGTTTCTCAAACACTTCTACTATAAAATATCTAGACCTTAGAGAGACCAATCATGCAAACCAATTTCAACAAGCTCTACGGTATTTCTCCACTAATAGGTTTAAACTACATGATGCAAGAGAAACATGATCTACTTGAGAGCTCAAAACAATTGCCAAGTATCAAATTATCCAAGACAATATGAGGCATTTTCTCGTTTCCAACCAAATAGCAATAAATGCAATAGCTTCCAACTTTTGTCATTGAACATTAAAAGTAAAACGAAGAACACAAGTGTTCATATGAAAAAGCGGAGCGTGTATCTCTCCCACACAAGGATTGCTAGGATCCGATCTTTATTCAAACAAAAACAAAAATAAAAACACACAGATGCTCCAAGTAAAGAACATAAGATGTGACCGAATAAAAATATAGTTTCAATAGAAGAAACCTGATAAGTTGATGAAGAAGGGGATGCCTTGGGCATCCCCAAGCTTAGATGCTTGAGTCTTCTTGAAATATGCAGGGATGAACCACGGGGGCATCCCCAAGCTTAGACTTTTCACTCTTCTTGATCATATATCATCCTCCTCTCTTGACCCTTGAAAACTTCCTTCACACCAAACTTCTCATAAACTTCATTAGAGGGGTTAGTACTCAAAAAACATTAATCCACTTTAGCCCTGTAGTGACATATTGCAAGAACTCAATAAAACATTAGCTACAGCTCTCCACGTCGAGAAAGCCTCACTTAAAGTCCACAAGAGACAATGCAAAAAAACAGAGACAAAATCTGTCAAAACAGAACAGCCAGTAAAGACGAATTTTTAAGAGGTACTTCCGTTGCTCAAATAAGAAAACTCAAAACTAATGAAAGTTGCGTACATAACTGAGGATCACTCACGTAAATTGGCAGATTTTTCTGAGTTACCGACAGAGAATCCTACCCAAATTCATGACAGCAAGAAATCTGTTTCTGCGCAGAAATCCAAATCTAGCATCAACCTTCTATTAGAGACTTCACTTGGCACAACATTGCAATAAAATAAAGATAAGGAGAGGTTGCTACAGTAGTAACAACTCCAAGACACAACAAAATAGTAGCAAAATAAAAACATGGGTTATCTCCCAAGAAGTGCTTTCTTTATAGCCATTAAGGTGGGCTCAGCAATTTTAATGATGCAATCGCAAGAAATAAGAGTTGAAGCAAAAGAGAGCATCAAAAAGCAAATTCAAAACACATTTAAGTCTAACCCACTTCCTATGCATAGGAATCTTGTACACAAATAAATTCATGAAGAACAAAGTGACAAGCATAAGAAGATAAAACAAGAGTAACTTCAAAATTTTAAGCATATAGAGAGGTGTTTTGGTACCATGCAAATTTCTACAACCATATTTTCCTCTCTCATAATAATTTTCAGCAGCTTCATGAATAAACTCAACAATATAACTATCATATACAGCATGCTTTTCATGATTCACAAACACATAATTTTTTATCAAGCTCAGAAATAATAGGATTAAAACTTTCAAACCCACTGTTATCAATTATATAACAAGATGATTGATCAATCTTAAAAGATATGGAACTCCTATATAGTGTCAAGAACTCTCCAATCCCATTTTCAGTAGTAGTACAATTAATATTATCAAGTAACATAGGACCATCATCTAGAGATTTATCATAAACATTTGCCAAGCAAAACTCTTTAGTACCATGCATATCGACATCAGGCACAAACAAAGCATTATCATAAGATTTATCAAAGTAGCATGGATTATCATAGATAACAGGAGCATAATTATTCTCACAAGTTTTACTCATAGGGAATATTTCAAGAGAATCCACAGGAACATAACATTCATCCTCCTTTGGTAAGCATGGAGGACAATCAAATAGTGTAAGAGATAAAGAGTTACTCTCATTAGAAGGTTGGCATGGGTAGCTAATCCATTCTTCCTCCTTTTGTTCATCACTCTCCTCTTCTTTTTCATCCAATGAGCTTTCAGGTTCATCAATTTCCTCCTCTTTTACATCCAATGAGCTTTCAGGTTCATCAATTTCTTCTTCCACTGGTTCCTGCAAATTGTGAGTGCATTCTTGTGCATTAATGTGTCTCTCTTTATAATCAATAATATAAGGATTATTGCTGTAACTTTCTATGCAAAAATCAAGGATAGAAGAGACATAATCTTTAAGGTCCTTACAAACAACACAAGTTTCATAATTTTTAGCAATGAAGGATTCTATCTCAGAGGCTCCCATAAATAAGACAAATTGTTCTACCTCTTCGAACCCAAAATGAATATAGCTATTCCAATTATAGTTCTTAATTAAAACTTCCTCACTAAAGCCACATTGAAATTTAAGATGTTTAGTATCATGTTTAGAGCAACAGTTTATATCATGGCGTTTAAGCAAGATTTTAGCAATTGTATTCAATTTTTCTATAACAGCACTCATAACTTTTCCCGTTCTTGATTCTCTATAATTATTATATAATTCTATAAGCTCCAAATAGGTTGTAGGATCTCCCATAATAGCAGTTTTTAATTTTTAGGTTTTTCAAATTTTTATGGATTTTCGGGTATATAGGAAAAATAAAACAAGACAAAAAGAAACTAAGCAAGAGTAAACTAAGCAAAATAATACTAGACAGAAATAAACTAAGCACAAATAAAATAGACAAAAGTAAACTAAGCAAAACAAAATAAAATAAGATAAAAACATAGATAGAGGTAGAGTGTACTCCCCAGGTGAACTTATGAGTAGAGCTATGCCTCCCCGGCAACGGCGCCAGAAAATAGTCTTGATAACCCACAAGTGTAGGGGATCGCAACAGTCTTCGAGGGAAGTAAAACCCAAATTTATTGATTCGACACAAGGGGAGGTAAAGAATACTTATAAGCCTTAACAACTGAGTTGTCAATTCAGCTGCACCTGGAAAAGCACTAGTAACAAGGGTGACGTGAAAGCAGCAGTAATATGAGAGCAGTAGTAACAGTAACACATCAGCAGTAGTAGTAATATGAGAACAATGGCACCAGAAAATAGTTGGTACTACTTCCAATGTCATATAGGAACGAGTATATGATGATGAGAGATGGACCGGGGTTTCCAGCTATCTACACTAGTGGTAACTCTCCAATAACAAGTGTTGGGTGAACAAATTACAGTTGGGCAATTGATAGGATTGAAATAGCATTAAGACGGAACATCAAGATTATTAATCATGTAGGCATGTTTTCCATATATAGTCATACGTGCTCGCAATGAGAAACTTGTATAACATCTTTTGTCCTACCAGCCGGTGGCAGCAGGGCCTCTAGGGAATCTACTGGAAATTAAGGTACTCCTTTTAATAGAGCACCGGAGCAAAGCATTAACACTTGGTGAAAACATGTGATCCTCATACCTACGCCTTCCCCTCCAGTTATCCCGATTGCTTGTCACTGCGGGGCCTCGGGTTTCGGACATAGACATGTGCAAACAACTTGTAGATACAATCTAAGCAATAAGTATAGATCTTAAATCTAAGATCATGCCACTCGTGCCCCAGTGACACGCATTAAACACAACAAGATTGCAGCAACAATAACTTCACAAACTTTATAGACAGATTAATCATAATGTAACAATCCATCGGATCCCAACAAACACAACACCGATTACATCAGATGAATCTCAATCATGTAAGGCAGCTCATGAGATCATTGTATTGAAGTACATGGGGGAGAGAATACCAACTAGCTACGGCTAGAACCCGTAGTCCATGGGGGAACTACTCACGGAGCATGATGGAGGCGGTGGCGTCGATGGAGATCGCTTCCGGGGAAACTTCCCCGTCCCGGCGGCGTGCCGGAACAGAGATTCTGTCCCCCGAATTGGAGTTTCGCGATGGCGGCGGCGCCCCTGGAGTCTTTCTGGAGTTTCGTCAATTCGTGTCGCGTTTTTAGGTCGAAAGGGGTCATATAGGCGAAGAGGCAGCGCAGGAGGGCGCCTGGGGCCTCCTCACCATAGGCTGGCACGGCCAGGCCTGGGGCCGCGCCGCCTTATGGTGTGGTGGCCCCCTGGCCCGCCTCCGACTCTCCTTCGGTGTTCTGGGGTCTTCCGGGAAAAATAAGATTCTGGGTGTTGGGGGGATGACCCCCGGTATGCCAAAGGCATGCCAAAACCGGATGGTTTAGGCTATCAAGATACCGGTTTAATGTTTATACCGGAGCACGAAGTTAAGGATTTGGCTAAGTAAAGCTAAGCCGGTATCCCCAGAAGGGGTATACCGGAACCGGATAGAAAAGACACCGGGCTACCGGTAAGAAGCACACTGTAGCACGTCGGCAGGACTGGTCAAAGATTCTCTCCAGAGCTAGAGGACAAAGATGAGCTAAGCAAAGTAGCTTTAAACGAAGGCCTGACGATAAAGAGGAGGATGACGATGAAAGAAGCCGGAGGACGTCAGCCTCCCTGATTAAAGAAGACCCGGTGTCATCTATGATTAAAGTAACTTTGTAAAGTAGTTTGTCTAGTCAAAGATGCCATTAGGGTTTCTTCCCCTGTAAGCCACCCTCTCCCCTATATAAGGAGAGGGGGCAGCCCTCTTCACGGGCAGGTAGGTACGTACGCATGAGTGAGCCCTTGTACTCAGAAACTTGTAACCTGTGGAGATCAATAAAGAAGATGATCTAGAGCGAGTTCTTCCTTATGTCTTTCTTCTTCTACCTCTAGCCTTGGCTAAGTTCTTGAGGAAAGCATCCGGAAGTTCATCCCATCTAATCACAAACCCTCCCCCGAATCCTCTAGCGTCCATTCGGCCCCAACTTAAGCCATCCTATGGCATCCGTCTGTTCACCACGACGACAGTTGGCGCCCACCGTGGGGCATGAAGTGGCGCTTGCAGGAGTTCATATTCGGGCAGGCATCCTCGAGGTCGCCGGCGAGCGGACAGTGTCTGCGCTCGTCCAGCGCTTCTACTCCATGGACTTCATCAACGACAACGCGGGCTGCTTCGCCAACGGCGGCATCTTCCCAAGAACGGCCGCATCATCGAGTTCGGCAGCCACCGCGTCTACTTCGGCACCGTCCCTGTGCGCCAGCGCCTCTCGCCGGTGCTGGTGGCACCGGACCCGCCAAGGTGGCTCTGTGCAGGCCGCGCCGCCGGCAGCGTCGAGGTGATGATGACCGGCGTGGTCGGCGCAGGCAAGGAGGCTGTGGATGAAGGTGCTGGCCATGCGGTTTCGACCCGTGCGGCCAAGCCACCGCTGGAGCGCGACGCTGGCACTGCGGGAGCATCATCCGCACCACCGGCAACACCACTCCAAGCGGCGATGAACGTGCTGGCAACGCCCATCGCGCGGAACATCGACCCGGCGGCTCGGGCGGAGCTGGAGGCACAACGCCGAAGGCTGCTCGCGAACGGCGCCGACATCGTCCGGGCGCAGCGCGAGCTGAACCTGACCCTACGTGAGTACAACGCTGCCCATGGCTTTGCTTCTGGTAGCGCTCATGCCGCTAGGATACCGGAGAACCGGCTTAAAGCTCGCAATCTAGATCAGGATCTGCGTAAGGAAGTTCTTGCCGGCAAAAGTACCTCTGCATCTGTGAGCATCGTAGAAAAACCTAAGTACAGTAGCCCGGATAAAACTATAAAAGCTGCTAAGGCTGCGGTAGAGCTGTGTGAGTCGCTTTCGGGAGATGCTCTGGCAAAACAGCAAGAGCGTGTTAGAGAGCTGCTGGAAACTATCGAGCAGCAGAATGCTGAGCAGCTGGCTAAGCTGAACAAGGCTGCGGCCACAAAATCCGCGCGTTCAACAAAGAATGCCGGAAGCAAGTCCCATGGGCAGGCCTCGTCCCCCATCCGGACGGAAGGAGAGAAAAGAAATGAACGCACAGCAGATGACTGTGTACGATCCGGTCCTTGCTGGAAAACAACAAGCCGGGCAACATGATGCCGGTAGAAAAAGCCAAGGGGCAGATCGAGGCTACGCCAAAGGAGACTATGCCGGAAACAATCATGCCGGTAGACATGAAACCGGGCAAAACTATCCACCTGCAAGGGCAGCGTATGATGAGGAGGAGATGCCTCCACCAAGGTACCGGCAGGCAAGGGCCGCGGTACCGGAACGTTACGATGAAGCTAACTCAACGAGACTCACCGCTTACCGGAACCCATTGGGAGAACGCGTGGGAGAAAGACACCTGCCAGAACGGGATGCGAGGCACCATCTGGATAGAGTGTACCTATCTGAAATGGTAGAGGCAGAGGGACCTCCGGGTCCAAAGTGCTTTGGCCCAAGGATCATGAAAGAGCAACCACCGGTACGCAATTTCCAGTTGCCCCGTGACACCAAAACATACGATGGCACCACTAAGCCGAAAGATTGGCTCGCGGATTACGTGACCGCGGTAAATAAAGTAAAGTAAAGCAAGACAAAAATAAAGTAAAGAGATTGGATGTGGGAGACTCCCCTTGCAGCGTGTCTTGATCTCCCCGGCAACGGCGCCAGAAAAATTGCTTGATGGCGCGTGAGACACACGTCCGTTGGGAACCCCAAGAGGAAGGTGTGATGCGTACAGCAGCAAGTTTTCCCTCGATAAGAAACCAAGGTTATCGAACCGAGTAGGAGATGAAGGCCACGTGAAGGTTGTTGGTGAAGGAGTGTAGTGCGGCGCAACACCGGGATTCCGGCGCCAACGTGGAACCTGCACAACACAATCAAAATACTTTGCCCCAACTTAACAGTGAGGTTGTCAATCTCACCGGCTTGCTGTAAACAAAGGATTAAACGTATGGTGTGGAGAATGATATTTGTTTGCAAAGAACAACAAAGAACAGAGTTTGCAGTAGATTGTATTTCAGATGTAAAAGAATGGACCGGGGTCCACAGTTCACTAGTGGTGTCTCTCCAATAAGATAAATAGCATGTTGGGTGAACAAATTACAGTTGGGCAATTGACAAATAGAGAGGGAATGACAATGCACATACATATCATGATGACTACTATGAGATTTAATTAGGGCATTACGACAAAGTACATAGACCGCTATCCAGCATGCATCTATGCCTAAAAAGTCCACCTTCGGGTTAGCATACGCACCCCTTCCAGTATTAAGTTGCAAACAATAGACAATGTGCGGCGGCGGAGGATGTGTAGCCGGAAGCGGCTGGCGGCGGAGGATGTGTAGCCGGAGGAGGAAACCGA